>NC_057797.1:692459289-692759289 GCF_018294505.1 Triticum aestivum
AGGTAGTTCGGAGTCCCGGATGTGATCACGGACATGACGAGGAGTCTCGAAATGATCAATACATAAAGATTGATATATTGGACGGCTATATTCAGACACCGGAAGTGTTCCGGGTGATTTCGGAGAAAACCGGAGTACTGGAGGGTTACCGGACCCCCCCCCTCCCCGGAGAACTAATGGGCCACATGGTGTTGGGGAACGTAGTAATTTCAAAAAAAAATCCTACGCACACGCAAGATCATGGTGATGCACAGCAACGAGAGGGGAGAGTGTTGTCTACGTACCCTCGTAGACCGGAAGCGGAAGCATTATAACAACGCGGTTCATGTAGTCGTACGTCTTCACGGCCTGACCGATCAAGCACCGAAACTACGGCACCTTCGAGTTTTTGCACACATTCAGCTCGATAACGAACCCCTGGACTCCGATCCAGCAAAGTATCAGGGATGAGTTCCGTCAGCACGACGGCGTGGTGACGATCTTGATGTTCTACCGTCGCAGGGCTTCGCCTAAGCACCGCAACAATATTATCAAGGACTATGGTGGAGGGGGGCACCGCACACGGCTAAGAGATCAATGATCAATTGTTGTGTCTCTGGGGTGCCCCCCTGCCCCCGTATATAAAGCAGTGGAGGGGGGCCCGGCCAAGGAGGGTGGCGCGCCCAAGGGGGGGAATCCAACTCCCACCAGGAGTAGGACTCCCCTTTTTCCTATTAGGAGTAGGAGAGGGAAGGAAGAGGAAGGAGGAAGGAAGGAAAGAGGGGGCCGGCCCCCCTCCCAATTCGGATTGGGCTTGGGGGGGTGCGCCCCCTCCGTTGCTCCTTTCCCCTCCTTTCCACTAAGGCCCAATAAGGCCCATATACCTCCCGGGGAGTTCCGATAACCTCCCGGTGATCCGGTATTGTCCCAATCTTACCCGGAACCTTTTCGGTGTCCAAATATAGTCATCCAATATATCGATCTTTATGTCTCGACCATTTTGAGACTCCTCGTCAAGTCCGTGATCACATCCGGGACTCCGAACAACCTTCGGTACATCAAAATATATAAACTCATAATGAAACTGTCATCATAACGTTAAGCGTGTGGACCCGACGGGTTCGAGAACAATGTAGACATGACCGAGACACGTCTCCGGTCAATAACCAATAGCGGAACCTGGATGCTCATATTGGCTCCTACATATTCTACGAAGATCCTTATCGGTCAGATCGCATAACAACATACATTGTTCCCTTTGTCATCGGTATGTTACTTGCCCGAGATTCGATCGTCCGTATCTCAATACCTAGTTCAACCTCGTTACCGGCAAGTTTCTTTACTCGTTCCGTAATACATCATCTTGCAACTATCTTATTAGTTGCATTGCTTGCAAGGCTTAAGTGATGTGTATTACCTAGAGGGCCCAGAGATACCTCTCCGACAATCGGAGCGACAAATCCTAATCTCGAAATACGCCAACCCAACATGTACCTTTGGAGACACCTGTAGAGCACCTTTATAATCACCCAGTTACGTTGTGACGTTTGGTAGCACACAAAGTGTTCCTCCGGTAAACGGGAGTTGCATAATCTCATAGTCATAGGAACATGTATAAGTCATGAAGAAAGCAATAGCAACATACTAAACAATCGGGTGCTAAGCTAATGGAATGGGTCATGTCAATCACATCATTCTCCTAATGATGTGATCCCGTTAATCAAATGACAACTCATGTCTATGGTTAGGAAACATAACCATCTTTGATCAACGAGCTAGTCAAGTAGAGGCATACTAGTGACACTCTGTTTGTCTATGTATTCACACATGTATTATGTTTTTGGTTAATACAATTCTAGCATGAATAATAAACATTTAGCATGATATAAGGAAATAAATAATAACTTTATTATTGCCTCTAGGGCATATTTCCTTCAGTCTCCCACTTGCACTAGAGTCAATAATCTAGTTCACATCACCATGTGATTTAATACCAATAGTTCACATCACAATGTGATTAACACCCATAGTTCACATCGACATGTGACCAACACCCAAAGGGTTTACTAGAGTCAATAATCTAGTTCACATCGTTATGTGATTAACACCCAAAGAGTACTAAGGTGTGATCATGTTTTGCTTGTGAGAGAAGTTTAGTCAACGGGTCTGTCATATTCAGATCCGTACGTATTTTGCAAATTTCTATGTCAACAATGCTCTGCACAGAGCTACTCTAGCTAATTGCTCCCACTTTCAATATGTATCCAGATTGAGACTTAGAGTCATCTGGATTAGTGTCAAAACTTGCATCGACGTAACCCTTTACGACGAACCTTTTGTCACCTCCATAACCGAGAAACATATCCTTATTCCACTAAGGATAATTTTAACCAATGTCCAGTGATCTACTCCTAAATCACTATTGTACTCCCTTGCCAAACTCAGGGCAGGGTATACAATAGGTCTGGTACGCAGCATGGCATACTTTATAGAACCTATGGCTGAGGCATAGGGAATGACTTTCATTCTCTCTCTATCTTCTGCCATGGTCGGGTTTTGAGTCTTACTCAACTTCACACCTTGTAACATAGACAAGAACTCCTTCTTTGACTGTTCCATTTTGAACTATTTCAAAATCTTGTCAAGGTATGTACTCATTGAAAAACTTATCAAGCGTCTTAATCTATCTCTATAGATCTTGATGCTCAATATGTAAGCAGCTTCACCGAGGTCTTTCTTTGAAAAACTCCTTTCAAACATTCCTTTATGCTTTGCAGAATAATTCTACATTATCTCCGATCAACAATATGTCATTCACATATACTTATCAGAAATGTTGTAGTGCTCCCACTCACTTTCTTGTAAATACAGGCTTCACCGCAAGTCTGTATAAAACTATATGCTTTGATCAACTTATCAAAGCATATATTCCAACTCCGAGATGCTTGCACCAGTCCATAGATGGATCGCTGGAGCTTGCATATTTTGTTAGCACCTTTAGGATTGACAAAATCTTCTGGTAGCATCATATACAACTCTTCTTTAATAAATCCATTAAGGAATGCAGTTTTGTTTATCCATTTGCCAGATTTCATAAAATGTGGGAATTGATTCGGACAGACTTAAGCATAGATACGAGTGAGAAACTCTCATCGTAGTCAACATCTTGAACTTGTCGAAAACCTTTTGCGACAATTCTAGCTTTGTAGATAGTAACACTACTATCAGCGTCCGTCTTCCTCTTGAAGATCCATTTAATCTCAATGAATCGCCGATCATTGGGCAAGTCAATCAAAGTCCATACTCTGTTCTCATACATGGATCTCATCTCAGATTTCATGGCCTCAAACCATTTCACGGAATCTGGGCTCATCATCGCTTCCTCATAGTTCGCAAGTTCGTCCTGGTCTAGTAACATGACTTCCAGAACAGGATTACCGTACCACTCTGGTGCAGATCTCACTCTGGTTTACCTATGAGGTTCAATAGTAACTTGATCTGAAGTTACATGATCATCATCATTAGCTTCCTCACTAATTGGTGTAGTAGTCACAGGAACAGATTTCTATGATGAACTACTTTCCAATAAGGGAGCAGGTACAGTTACCTCATCAAGTTCTACTTTCCTCCCACTCAGTTCTTTCGAGATAAACTCCTTCTCTAGAAAGGATCCATTCTCAGCAATGAATATCTTGCCTTCAGATCTGTGATAGAAGGTGTACCCAACATTTTCTTTTGGGTATCCTATGAAGATGCACTTCTCCGATCTGGGATTGAGCTTATCAGATTGAAACTTTTTCACATAAGCATTGCAAACTCAAATTTTAAGAAACGACAGCTTAGGTTTCTTGCCAAACCATAGTTCATACGGTGTCGTCTCAACGGATTTAGATGGTGCCCTATTTAACGTGAATGCAGTTGTCTCTAATGCATAACCCCAAACCGATAGTGGTAGATCGGTAAGACACATAGGTCGCACCATATCTAATAAAGCTCGGTTACGACGTTCGGACACACCATTACACTGTGGTGTTCCAGGTGGCGTGAATGTGAAACTATTTCACATTGTTTTAACTTAAGGCCAAACTCGTAACTCAAATATTTTACTTCTGCGATCATATCGTAGAAATTTTTATTTTTGTTACGATGATTCTCCACTTCACTCTGAAATTCTTTGAACTTTTCAAATATTTCAGACTTGTGTTTCATCAAGTAGATATACCCATATCTGCTCAAATCTTCTGTGAAGATCAGAAAATAATGATACGTGTCGCGAGCCTCAATATTCATCGGACCACATACATCAGTATGTATGATTTCCAACAAATCTGTTGCTCGCTCCATTGTTCCGGAGAACGAAGTCTTTGAAAGTGCGTTATATCGACTAGAGGGGGGTGAATAGGCGATTTTTATGAAAGTCTTCAAAACGTGGAAGTTATGAAGACAAACAGTAGAAATAAACCTATTACCCTGCAGCGGAAGGTAGACTACACTAGGCAAGCCATAGTCAAGTATTCAATAGAGTGAAAGCATAATGACAAATAGCTGCAATGTAGTAAGGATCAGGTAGGAAGATATTATGAAGCCAAACAGAACAAGCAATCACTCAGTGAAGATAAAAGATAGTGCAATCATACAATGACTTCACAAAGAGTAACAGTACGTAAAGAGAAGGGAAGGATGAAACCAGTGACTCGTTGAAGACAATGATGTGTTGGACCAGTTCCAGTTGCTGTGACAACTGTACGTCTGGTTAGGGCGGCTAGGTATTTAAACCTGAGGACACAGTCCCGGACACCCAGTCCTGAACACGCAGCTTAGGACACCCAGTCCTCACCGTATTCCCCTTGAGCTAAGGTCACACAGACCTCGCCCAATCACTCTGGTAAGTCTTCAAGGTAGACTCCCAAACCTTCACAGACTTCGTTCACCGGCAATCCACAATGTCTCTTGGATGCTCAGAACGCGACGCCTAACCGGCTGGAGGATGCACAGTCCTCAAGTGTAATAAGTCTTCAGATCACACAGACAAGAAGACTTAAGTGATGCCTAATTCTCTTTGGCTCTGGGTGGTTAGGGCTTTATCCTCGCAAGGAATTCTTTCTCAAAGGCTTCGAGGTGGGTTGCTCTCAAATGACAAAAGCCGTACTCTGAATCTGAGCAGCCAACCGTTTATGGTTGTAGGGGGTGGGCTATTTATAGCCACTAGGCAACCCGACCTGATTTGTCTGAAATGATCCTGGGTCACTAAGGAACTGACACGTGTTCCAATGGTCAGATTTCAAACTCACACGTCAACTTTACTTGGGCTACAAGCAAAGCTGACTTGTCCGACTCTGGACAAGATTTGCTCTCATAGTCTTCACTCGAAGACATAGGTTTTGTTTAAGCATCACTTCAGTCATTCTGACTGGTTCTCTTGGACCCGACTTAACAATACGGTGGTTCCTATGACTCAACACAGAAGAAAAAGAACTACGAAAGATCTAAGTCTTCGAGCTCCATAGGCTTCATGCGGTGTCTTCTCTTGTCATAGTCTTCAATGTGAATATCTTCATATACCACCTTTGACATCAATGTCTTCATACATTTTTAGGGGTCATCTCTGGTAGGAAAACCGAATCAATGAGGGACTTCTACCTGTGTTATCCTGCAATTCTCACAAACACATTAGTCCCTCAACTAGGTTTGTCGTCAATACTCCAAAACCAACTAGGGTGGCACTAGATGCACTTACAATCTCCCCCTTTTTGGTGATTGATGACAAACTAGTTGAAGTTTTCAACGGGGAATATAATCTGTGAAATTGTAAAGGATAAGGAATTGTCTTCATAAGTTGCAAGGGCTCCCCCTGAAGATGTGCATATAAGTAATTTGCTTTTGGAATGCAAATGCACATGGCAGGTTGTACTTGTGGAGATCCACTTCAACTTATGATGACAATCCACTATGCATGAGAAAGTATGTGAAGATAATGACATGCATAATGGAAAATGGACGTCTGCAGAATGATCTAAGTGCGGACTTTATCGTCACACATGCGGAATTTATCATCGCAACACAAGGAGGCAAATAAGTAGCAGACGACCATCGAGTTTAAGTGTTACAACTCAAAGAACCAAATGTAGCAAAACGAGAGTTGTAAGCACGAAGCAAAATATAAAGCGCCCGCCCATATGGACCCGCTTGAAGACTATCAAACTCATATGCTTCTCCCCCTTTTGTCAGTAAGGACCAAAAAGGTTTGAAGACATAGAGCATCTACTCGTTCCCATGAGGAGTATGTGAAGCAGCAGGGTCGTTGGTGGTGTTTGGCGGTGCAGAAGAGCTTGGAGCAGAGTCGAAGCGTGCTGAAGGAGGTGGCGGTGAAGTAGCATCGTCTTCATCCTCGATCACTCTGGCATTCACAGTTGTAGCAGAGGAAGAGAACTTAGAGTCTTCAAGGGATGGAGTTCGTCGCAGCACTGCCCTTCGAGGAGGTGTGGAGTCAAACTTGAATCGCTCAGTGAAGCCATCCTCTTGAAGATCATCTTCAGAACACATCAGCGCCAGCCCTTTCCATGTGCGTCGAGAGGTTTCATGAGCAACAAAGGCATTCTTGGTGGCAAGATTGCGAATGCGATTAACATCCACCAAGAGGCTTTGCATTTGACGCTTTAGCCAGTCATGATGCCTGTCCTGCTTCTGATGAAGAGCCACCAGAAGCTCTCGGTCATTGAGAACACGAGTGTGCTTCTTAGGTCGTTGGGCAATGGTGCTATCAGTGGCTTCAGTGAGAGCAGGATGCGGTGCACGGGTAGTGCCAGCCAAAGGATACACACGAGTTACTGCTTCGATGCCTTCAACGTTCTGAGAAAAACTTTGATGCTCTGCATTCTGAAGACTTGGAGGTTCCTTGGCAGGCTCAGGATAGATGGATTCAATAGACATGTCCACATCAGGCAAGCAGATCCGATGATTGCGAGCAGATGGCTGATATGAGATAGCAGAGTGAAGTTTGATCAGCCGCATTACCCATGGGGCGTAGAACTTCAAGCCAAACAGATCAGAGCCAGATGCAGCAAGTTGGCGAATGAAGAAATCCTGTGTATTGAAGCATTTGCCATGAAGAATAGAGAAGACCAAAGTCTTCATTGCACCTTCCAGCTTGGCATGGGGAGAATGTCCTTTGATTGGCCAGAGAGTTCGCCTTATGATGTGATAAATGGTTCTTGGCAGATACTCAAGGTCTTCAACGAAGAACTCCGTGGGATAAGCAGCATCTTGGGGCAATGGCTTCATCATACTGAGCATCTGACTCATATTAGGTTCATTCTTCTGAAAGATGCTCTCAACAGCTTCACTATGAAGCTGACAGCCATGTTCATAGAGATCGCCAGGAGTGGGCAAACCAGTGAGCTCAATGATGTCAAAGGCTTTGGCTTTGTGATGAACGTTTCCTGTCATCCACTCCAGGACCCAAGTCTTCGGATCTCTACTATACCCACGGATGTGAAGTGTGGCATAGAATTGGAGCAGCAACTCTTCATTCCAATGCTCTTGGTCAGTGACGAACGGCAGCAGGCCAACCTCTTTGAAGCAATCCAAAGCTTCTCCCAGACAGGGCAGACCAGCTATTGCTTCAATGTCAAGGCGCTTGTGTGGGAAGATGCGACCTTGGTTGTAAATAACGCATGAGTAATAGCTTCGCAGCGGATAACTCCAGAACCGATCAGATGATATTCTTTGGAGTAGGGGTTCCTGGAGCTATTGAAGAATGTGTTGTCTGCTCTGAAGCCATTGATATTGAAGGAGCCAGGTGCTGATGCAGGACCTGGGAACCTTGGCAATCTTGGGATTGGCTTCTGTACCTGAGGCCTGTGCTCAACATGATAGTTGAATTGGGGACCGGCAACAGACGCAGGAACAGAAGCAGCGGGATCAGTGGCTTCGCTGACTTCTGGTGCTTTTGTTGGTGAGGGCTCCACATTTGCTTCAGCCATGACAGCGTCAGTGGCTTCAGTGGTGTTGGTGGTGGCAGCCACAAGATTTTCTACCTCCACTTGACGAGCTGGAGGGTCGGTCACGATCATGTTCTCCTCGAGAACCGCTTCTTGGTGGGACAGGGGAGTAGCAGCTTGTGGTACTTCTTCTTCATCGGCTGATGCAGCCGGAATGTCTTCAGCAGTTTTAGCTTCAGACGCAGAGACTTGAGTCCTTGGACCTTTGCGAATCCTGCGTAACGTGGGCGACGCCTGTGGAGTTTGTGTTGGCTGGGCCTCAGAGTCTTCTTCCTCTTGTGGGCGATCAGCCCATGAAGCATCCTGTGCAATTGGCGTCTGTGGACGACCAATGCTGATGAGTTCGCTATGCATGAGCACAGGCGATGATACCTGTTGGTGCTCTAGCTGAGGAAGGGCTGCATCATCTTCAACATGGTCATGATGACCAATGTCTTCAGCAGCGATGGGATCAGCTGCTGGAAAGTCTTTAGCTTCATGAGCCTCTGTGAAAGCAGGCTCATGGACAGTCAGTTGACGTTCTTGTGGATCAGCGTCGGGGTGAACCATGGAAATGGGTTCAGCAATCAAGGGCTCTATGGGAGCAGCCCGTTCCTTCTTGGTCTTCCTTTTCTTCTTGGCGGGGGCAGTAGCAGAGGCTTCAGGATGTTTTCTCTTCCTTGCTTCAGCCTCAGCAGTCCTGGTCTTCTTCAGTTCTGAAGCGGTTGACCTGGCCTTTGGCTTCGGGCCAGTCATGCTAGTTGGGAAGACAAGGGGATCTGCTTCCTGCCTTGGTGCTTCGGTTCATCCATAGAGGGCTTCTTCGTCTTCTTGGCGGCCATCCTGGGGTCGATGCCAGGACACCCAAGGGCCTTGCGCTTCTCAGCCTCATTGTAGGCTTGCACACACCTATCAGCCAAGACCTTCATGCGCTCACGAGAACCCTGAGCTTCTGCACGTTTCTTTAGAAAGGCTTCCTTGAGCTTGTGCAGCATAATCTTGAAGCTCTTCACGTCTTGCACGCTGAGCTTGGCCATATGCTTCTTGAACTGAGATTTCTCAAAGTCAATCTTCTGCTTCAGTTCAACAACGCGCTGGGCGATGGCTAACTCTGAAGCAATGGCGCCATGGAAGGCGACATTGAGGCCAATGGGTAGTTGCAGATCGTCGAAGCTGATGTTTGGCGTGTCAAACCATTCATCAATGAAGTTGTGGATGATTGTTACATCAAAGAGAGGCAGATCATTGAAGATTTCTGCTTCTTCTTTGCTCTTGATGAGTTGCTCAAGAGTGTCATCTGCAAGATCTTCATCACTTGACAGATCAATGTCATCATTGCGTAGAATGGCAGCAGCTGTTAGCTCTTGGCCGGTGTGTGGCAGAGGCATCTTGACATTTTGGGGCTTGGAGATGCGTGACAAATCTTCAGACTGCACACTGTCTTCAGGAGGTGCAGTTGCCAGTGGCTTCGCCCGTGAGATTTTTGGTGAAGGGGCGGGCTTTGAAGCTTTAGGCTTCTTCAACTTCTTTGGCTTCGGCGCTGCAGGCGCTTCATATGATTCAGCGTCAGCTGCAGGATCATTCACTGCAGTCCCTTGAACCAAGATATGGGTGATGAGACCTTCAAGGTTGTAGAAAGGACCGACGACATTGGGTTCTGCATCACGTGTGCCGTCAGCCCTTGGAGCAGAAGGACCAGGGTTGAAGTCTAGTCCCAATGTCTTCTTGTTTTGCTTCGTTGAGTTCTGAGCAAACTGGAAGTTGCGCTTGAACAGAATGTCGTCACGACACCATAGCAGGGACGATGGGTCAGCATCCGCAGGTTGTGGTCCACGGACCATGCAGGGATAGAAGACTTGTTCAATGGCTTCATCTCTGGTCCTGGGTTGAAGATTTTTGTAGAGGATGCCTCCCCATGGTCGCTTGATGGCATTCTTTTCAGCATATTCCTTTGTCACAAATCTGTACTTGAACCACTATTCTGCCCAATAGCGTCGAATCCATTGGATTCATGTTTTGCGCTGATTGTAATCCTCTTCAGGATCTATCTTGTACAGTTCTGAGAGGTCATCTGGCAGATCTCTTGATGTTTCTCCATGACGCTTTCTGTCACCCTTCCTTGCTGATTTCTCTGAAGCCATGAACTTTAAACTGAAAGGCTTCAACACGTTCAAAGGCTTCAAAGGTTTTCGCTTGCTGGACAAACAGGAACTGGCTTTGGGAGAATTTATATGATGTTGTAAGAATTCTGCAAATGAATGCAGACTATGAGAACCAAGGGATTCTCCCACGGACATGTACCTGTGATAGCATTAAGGTGCGAGGGAAGGGGAAGAGGTCATATGCATTCTCAGACAAGTTTGAAGATAAATCAGTTTAGAAGACATTGACCTCATCGTGCGAAGACATTCACTCATAGATAAGGAGTTGGTTCCAGATTTGTACGAAACCAGAGATCAGTACAAGTGAGGAATCTAACTACTTTGTGAAGCACAAGTGAATATACTAGGCATGTTATGAGATGTAGTATGAAAGAGATCCAACTTGTGTGAATAGAAACTGCTTGTGGTAGAAAGTGACAAAGCCATAGGATCAAAGGGGCCGTAAAAAGGAAGTTTTATTTACCACACTAAGAACTGCTAGACGGAGTGGGAGAGGAGGCCGAGCAGGTCGATCTTCCGTGCCCTAACTTGGCGACGGAGGACACCTATGGCGACGGCGGAGAGGGCGATGTCCGCGGTCGGCGTGAAGACGGCGTCGGAGAGGTTGTGGCAGCGAAGCGCTTCGTCGCCGCCGTCGTCAAGGGCTAGTGGTGGCGCTAGGGTTTGTGCGAGAGTGGAAGAAGAGATAATGACCGCTGTGAGGTGTGTATTTATAGGTACAGGGGCGGCACTGCGTTATTACACAGGTGCCCCTGGCAATTCGCATCTGAGGAACACGTGGCCATCATGCAGCATATTGGGGTTTGTTCCACGTCCCACGCACGCCTGGATTGTCGGGTGGTCGTTCCTACTTCTCCGGGTTTCATGTGGAGGAATGAGCATTGAAAGCGGACTTAAGGTTTGTCTTTGTATCTTCTGCTGACAAGAACGCAGAGAAGACATTCGATAGTTTCAATAGAATGCATATGATTTGGAGAGATAGAGTTTGAGATAGATAGCATAGAGAGGTTAGGGTCCGATCACATTCACTTATTTCAAAAGATTCGACAAGAAGACATAGCTATAAGTGAATGTTGTAGAGGACAGAACACTGGTATATATATATAATCAACATAGTGAAGATAATCATGAAGACATGTTGAGATTGAAGCCAAACCAAATGTGAAGATATACCAAATGTAACGCCATGAGTGAAACACTTCAAACAGAACATTTGGTGGTGGCGTTACCCACCGTATAGGAAGTATTAGACCCAGACACGGCGCACAATTATCGTGGCGCTCCGAAGTCAAATTCCACATTAATGTATTCACACTTAGAATGTATGTCTTCGTTGATTGAAGATATACTTTACTTCATGTGTTGCACATCTAAGTCATCAATATGCATAAGGGTTAGGATGTGTGCCTGATCACAGGACATTTGAGGATTCCAGGATATTTAGCTCACACCGTAACTTGCAAAATCTCTTCTCATCCAAGGGCTTGGTGAAGATATCTGCCAATTGCTCTTTAGTGTTGACGTGTATGATATCAATATCTTCCTTCACAACATGATCTCTGAGAAAGTGATGACGAATTTCAATGTGCTTTGTCTTCGAGTGCTGAACTGGGTTGTTGGCAATCTTGATGGCGCTTTCGTTGTCGCAGTAGAGTGTCACTTGCTTCAGATGAATGCCATAGTCCTTGAGTGTTTGCTTCATCCACAGAAGCTGAGCGCAGCAAGATCCAGCAGCAATGTATTCAGATTCAGCAGTGGAGAGAGATACATAGTTCTGCTTCTTTGAAGACCAACATACAAGTGATCATCCCAGGAAGTGACATGTGCCTGATGTAGACTCGTGATCAACTTTGTCACCAACATAATCAGCATCCGAGAATCCAACCAGATCAAACTCTGAGCCCTTTGGATACCATAATCCTAGAGTTGGGGTGTGAGCCAAATATCGAAGAATTCGCTTCACAGCTAAGTGATGCGACTCCTTTGGTGCCGCTTGAAATCGAGCACACATGCAAACACTAAGCATAATATCTGGCCTAGATGCACATAGATAAAGCAAAGAACCAATCATGGAGCGGTATACCTTTTGATCGAACTCTTTACCATTGTCGTCAGGACCCAGATGATGCTTGGTTGGCATTGGCGTCGTGAAGCCTTTGCAGTCTTGCATACTGAACTTCTTCAGGCAATCTTTGAGATACTTCTCTTGAGATATGAAGATGTCGTTGCGTTGCTGTCGTATTTGAAGACCGAGGAAGAACTTCAGCTCTCCCATCATGGACATCTGATATTGCTCTTGCATCATATATCCAAACTCTTCAATGTACTTCTGATTGGTGCAGCCGAAGATAATGTCATCCACATATATTTGGCACACAAACAGTTCACCATCATATGTCTTCGTGAAGAGAGTGGGGTCGAGGGAACAAGGTATGAAGCCCTTGCTCTTCAGGAAGTATTTGAGTGTGTCATACCAGGCCCGAGGGGCTTGTTTGAGGCCATACAGTGCCTTGTTAAGCTTGTATACCATGTCAGGATGTTTTGGATCTTCAAAACCAGGTGGTTGTGCAACATACACTTCTTCTTCAATCTTGCCATTGAGGAAAGCGCTCTTCACATCCATTTGATATAGAAGTATGTTGTGATGATTTGCATAGGCCAGCAGTATGCGTATGGCTTCAAGTCTAGCCACAGGAGCAAAGGTTTCATCGAAGTCAATGCCTTCCACTTGAGTATATCCTTGAGCAACGAGACGAGCTTTGTTTCTGACAACTTGACCGTGCTCATCTTGTTTGTTGCGGTATATCCATTTTGTGCCTATTATGTTGTGCTTCCGAGGATTGGGACGCTTGACTAGTTCCCATACATTATTCAGCTCAAACTGTTGAAGCTCTTCTTGCATAGCTTGAATCCATTCAGGTTCCATGAAGGCTTCTTCCACTTTCTTGGGTTCAGTTATTGAGACAAATGTGAAGTGCCCACAGAAATTTGCTAGCTGAGTTGCCCTTGATCGAGTGAGCGGACCAGGTGCATTGATGCTGTCAATTATTCTCTCAATCTGCACTTCATTGGCAACACGAGGATGTACAGGGTGAAGATTTTGCTCTTGCTGATCATTGTCGTTGTTAGAAGGAATGTCTTCAGGCTGAGCATTGTCTTCAGGTTGATCAGGTGCTGAGATGATAAGTTCTTCTTCAGGATGAGCTTCAGAAGGTATAATTTCTCCAGTTCCCATTAGCTTGATTGATTCACTGGATGGAACTTCATCTAGCACATTTGGCAGGTGCTCTCTTTGTGAACCGTTGGTCTCATCGAAACGCACATCCACTGTTTCAACCACTTTATAATGAAAGAGATTGAAGACTCTATAGGAGTGCGAATCCTTTCCATATCCAAGCATAAAAACCTCATGTGCTTTTGGTGCAAACTTTGAGGTGTGATGTGGGTCCTTGATCCAGCACCTGGCGCCAAATACTCTGAAGTAACTGACATTTGGCTTCTTGCCAGTAAGGAGCTCATAAGATGTCTTGTTCAGAAGCTTGTGAAGATAAACACGATTGATTGTATGGCATGCAGTATCAATGGCTTCAGGCCAGAATTTTCTTGGAGTCTTGTATTCATCTAGCATCGTTCTGGCCATCTCAATGAGTGTTCTGTTCTTGCGTTCGACGATGCCATTCTGCTGTGGCGTGTACGGAGCTGAGAATTCATGTGTGATGCCCAAGGTATCAAGATATGTATCAAGGCCAGTGTTCTTGAATTCAGTGCCATTGTCACTTCTGATATGCTTTATCTTGGCGCCATAGTTGTTCATTGCTCGATTGGCGAAGCGTCTGAAGACATCCTGCACTTCAGTCTTGTAGAGGATTATGTGCACCCAAGTATATCTAGAATAATCATCAACAATGACAAAGCCATAGAGGCAAGCAGTAGTAGTAAGAGTTGAGTAATGAGTGGGACCAAACAGATCCATGTGGAGCAGTTCGAAGGGTCGAGTAGTAGTCACGATTGTCTTCGAGGGATGTTTGGCCCTCGTCATCTTTCCTGCTTCACAGGCACCGCATAAGTGATCTTTCTTGAACTTGACGCCCTCGATGCCTATGACATGCTTCTTCTTTGCAAGGGTGTGGAGGTTCCTCGTGCCAGCATGCCCAAGCCTCCGATGCCAGAGCCAGCATTCTGAAGCTTTTGCTAGAAGACATACGGCAGGCTGTGGTCCTGCTGAGAAATCTACCACGTAAAAATCATCTTTCTGATACCCTTCAAACACTAGAGACTTGTCAGATTCCATTAGAACAAGGCAGAGATATTTTCCAAATATTACGATCATGTTCAAATCGCAAAGCATTGAGACAGACATTAAGTTGAAGCCAAGGGATTCAACAAGCATGACTTTGTCCATGTGTTGATCCTTTGAGATTGCAACTCTACCTAGACCCAATACCTTACTTTTACCAGTGTCAGCAAATGTGATGTGTCTCTTGTCGGATGGACGTAAGGTTGAGTCCATAAGAAGGCTTCTTTTGCCAGTCATGTGATTTGTACACCCACTATCAATAATCCATTCTGAAGACGCTGGTGTCGTACCCTACAGTGCAGTTAGGGGGATAGGCTTCACGAAGAGAATTGTGAAGCAAAAACATTTGACGAACCAGTGGGTTATGAAAGCTTAGATCCATATTAGGGCTAATAGGGAGAGTAACATGCGATTCAGGAACGAAGTACATAGTAATGCCATTCGGGCATTTGATCTTGCACCCTACAAGATGTTTAAGGTCCCCAGTAATAGCGTCAGACGATTTTGGTTTTCTGCTAGAGACCTTTCCCTGCAAAAGAGAGTTAAGCTTTCTTAGACACCCACATCTTCAAGGGTGGCTTAGAAGCAATAAGTCTAAGTGCAGCATCTGAGAACTTTGGCTTTGGAGCCCTAGCAAATAGTCTTGCAGGCGGACAATAATACTCATAAGAATAAGCAGAATAGTTCTTGGTCTTATGAACATGGCGGTTCGAGCGCTCATATTCATAGGCCTGAGTATGGTTTCCCTGCAAAACATTTGCGTTAGTGTGACTTAGGTGAGTCCTCTGTCTGTATGAAGCCTTTGGGTCGTATGAAGCCTATGGTCTGGGGTTAGTCTTCTTCATCTGTGGTGTCATGACGACATTCACAGGAAGATTTTCCAAACACCTTTTGGGCACCCAGATCTTCTTCATAGGCGGTCCATACCTGCAGTTAGTACCAATGTACCTGGCAAACACTTCACCATTCTGATTCTTAAACAGTTTATAGTTTGCATCAAAGGATTCATCAATGATAATGGGGTTAGCACAGGTGAAGCCAGATAGATTGGATGGGTCTGCTGAAGGTTCCTTTGCAGCAACCCATGTGGTTTTGGGGTACTGCTTAGGTTTCCACTAAGAGCCATCAGCATTCATTTTCCTTACGAACCCAACACCCTCTTTCCTCGGGTTTCGGTTCAGAATCTGCTTTTTGAGGACATCACATAGTGTCTGATGCCCTTTAAGACTTTTGTACATCCCTGTTTCAAGCAATGTCTTCAACCTGGCATTCTCATCAGCAATAGCAGTGGTATCCTCGGCAGAGGGGTTAGTTACCACATCAACAGTTGAAGATATTGCAACAGTAGTAGCAGTAGAACATTCAGCAACAGAAGTAGCATTATCACGCTCAATGCATTTAAGACATGGTGGTTCAAATCCTTCCTGAGCGGAGCTGATCTGTTCGGCGTGAAGTGACTCGTTTTCCTTTTGAAGATCTTCATGATCCGCTCTCAATTTCTCAAGATCTTGCTTCCTTTGAAGATAATCATAGGAAAGCTTTTCATGAGTTGTTGAGAGCGTTTCATGACGACTTTCAAGTTCCTCATACTTAACGTGAAGATTTTTTATGTCTTCAATTAAGGACTCAGATCGAGTCATTTTAGCACCTAACAGATCATCGCTTCTGTCTAACAGTTTTTGAATATGTTCCATAGCTTTCTGTTGTTCAGTTGCAATTTTAGGAAGTGTTTTGTAGCTGGGTTTTGAACCACAATCAGAGTCATCGTCACTAGATGTTTGATAGTGAGTAGTGCGTGTGTTTACCTTGGCACCGCGTGCCATGAAGCAGTAGGTAGGAGCAGAGTAGTCCTTGTCATTTGCATCGATGTTGGTGGTGAAGTCATTGTCTTCAGTGTTGAAGATGGACTTGGCAACGTATGTTGTAGCCAGACTTGCAACGCCAGAATCGGACTCCTCCTCAGACTCCACCTCCGCCTCCTCAGAAGCGGACTCCACCTCTGAATCCATTTCCTTGCCAACAAACGCACGTGCCTTGCCAGATGAGCTCTTCTTGTGTGATGAAGACTTTGAGGAAGACTTGGAAGAAGACTTTGAGTATTTCTTCTTCTTCTTGTCGTCAGAGTCATATTCCTTGCTCTTCTTCTTCTTTCTGTTCTCATTGTCCCACTGCGGACACTCGGAGATGAAGTGGCTAGTTTTCTTGCACTTGTGGCATGTTTTCTTCTTGTAGTCATGAGCAGAAGCTTCATCGTTCCTTGAGCTTGATCATGAAGACTTTCTGAAGCCTTTTTCTTGGTGAATTTTTGGAACTTCTTCACAAGCATAGCAAGTTCCTTTCCAATGTCTTCAGGATCATCAGAACTACTGTCAGATTCTTCTTCAGATGAGGAGACAGCTTTTGCCTTCAAGGCACGAGTTCGCCCATAGTTTGGACCGTAGATATCTCTTTTCTCAGAAAGCTGAAACTCATGTGTGTTGAGCCTCTCAAGTATGTCAGATGGATCGAGTGTCTTGAAATCAGGATGTTCTTGAATCATCAGGGCTAGAGTGTCAAATGAGCTGTCAAGTGATCTCAGTAGTGTCTTGACGACTTCATGCTTGGTGATCTCAGTGGCACCTAGGGCTTGAAGCTCATTTGTGATGTCAGTGAGTCGATCAAACGTGAGCTGGACATTCTCATTGTCATTTCGCTTGAAGCGGTTGAAGAGGTTGTGAAGGACACTGATTCTCTGATCTCTCTGGGTTGAGACGCCTTCATTGACCTTGGAGAGCCAGTCCCAGACCAGCTTAGATGTTTCCAAAGCACTCACACGGCCATACTGTCCTTTGGTCAGATGACCACAGATGATGTTCTTGGCAGTAGAATCCAGTTGAACGAACTTCTTGACATCAACAGCAGTGACACCTTCTCCAGCCTTTGGAACACCGTTCTTGACGACATACCATAGGTCGACGTCAATGGCTTCAAGATGCATGTGCATCTTATTCTTCCAGTAGGGATATTCAGTTCCACCGAAGACGGGGCATGCAGCGGAGACTTTAATTATCCATGTAGTCGACATAGCTAAAACTCCAGGTGGTTAAACCGAATCACACAGAACAAGGGAGAACCTTGCTCTGATACCAATTGAAAGTGCGTTATATCGACTAGAGGGGGGGTGAATAGGCGATTTTTATGAAAGTCTTCAAAACGTGGAAGTTATGAAGACAAACAGTAGAAATAAACCTATTACCCTGCAGCGGAAGGTAGACTACACTAGGCAAGCCATAGTCAAGTATTCAATAGAGTGAAAGCACAATGACAAATAGCTGCAATGTAGTAAGGATCAGGTAGGAAGATATTATGAAGCCAAACAGAACAAGCAGTCACTTAGTGAAGATAAAAGATAGTGCAATCATACAATGACTTCACAAAGAGTAACAGTACGTAAAGAGAAGGGAAGGATGAAACCAGTGACTCGTTGAAGACAATGATGTGTTGGACCAGTTCCAGTTGCTGTGACAACTGTACGTCTGGTTAGGGCGGCTAGGTATTTAAACCTGAGGACACACAGTCCCGGACACCCAGTCCTGAACACGCAGCTTAGGACACCCAGTCCTCACCGTATTCCCCTTGAGCTAAGGTCACACAGACCTCGCCCAATCACTCTGGTAAGTCTTCAAGGTAGACTCCCAAACCTTCACAGACTTCGTTCACCGGCAATCCACAATGTCTCTTGGATGCTCAGAACGCGACGCCTAACCGGCTGGAGGATGCACAGTCCTCAAGTGTAATAAGTCTTTAGATCACACAGACAAGAAGACTTAAGTGATGCCTAATTCTCTTTGGCTCTGGGTGGTTAGGGCTTTATCCTCACAAGGGATTCTTTCTCAAAGGCTTCGAGGTGGGTTGCTCTCAAACGACAAAAGCCGTACTCTGAATCTGAGCAGCCAACCGTTTATGGTTGTAGGGGGTGGGATATTTATAGCCACTAGGCAACCCGACCTAATTTGTCTGAAATGATCCTGGGTCACTAAGGAACTGACACGTGTTCCAACGGTCAGATTTCAAACTCACACGGCAACTTTACTTGGGCTACAAGCAAAGCTGACTTGTCCGACTCTGGACAAGATTTGCTCTCATAGTCTTCACTCGAAGACATAGGTTTTGTTTAAGCATCACTTCAGTCATTCTGACTGGTTCTCTTGGACCCGACTTAACAGTACGGTGGTTCCTATGACTCAACACAGAAGAAAAAGAACTACGAAAGATCTAAGTCTTCGAGCTCCATAGGCTTCATGCGGTGTCTTCTCTTTTCATAGTCTTCAATGTGAATATCTTCATATACCACCTTTGACATCAATGTCTTCATACATTTTTAGGGGTCATCTCTGGTAGGAAAACCGAATCAATGAGGGACTTCTACCTGTGTTATCCCGCAATTCTCACAAACACATTAGTCCCTCAACTAGGTTTGTCGTCAATACTCCAAAACCAACTAGGGGTGGCACTAGATGCACTTACAGTCTTAGTCATCTTGCCCATGAGGCATGGTTCGCAAGCATCAACTGATTCATAATCAAGTGATTCCAAAAGCCCATCAGCATGGATTTTCTTCATGCGCTTTACACCAATATGACCTAAACGGCAGTGCCACAAATAAGTTGCACTATCATTATTAACTTTGCATCTTTTGGCTTCAATATTATGAAAATGTGTATTACCATGATCGAGATCCAACAAACCATTTTCATTGGGTGTATGACCATAGAAGGTTTTATTCATGTAAACAGAACAACAATTATTCTCTAACTTACATGAATAAACGTATTGCAATAAACATGATCCAATCATATTTATGCTTAACGCAAACACCAAATAACATTTATTTAGGTTCAACACTAATCCCAAAAGTATAGGGAGTGTGCGATGATGATCATGTCAATCTTGGAACCACTTCCAACACACATGAACTCCTGTTTATTTTGCAACTCCTGTTTCGAGTTACTACTCTTTGCAACTGAACCAGTATCAAATACCGAGGGGTTGCTACGAACACTAGTAAAATACACATCAATAATCTGTATATCAAATATACCTCTGTTCACTTTGCCATCCTTCTTATCCGCCAAATACTTGGGGCAGTTTCGCTTCTAGTGACCAGTCCCTTTGCAGTATAAGCACTTAGTCTAGGGCTTAGGATCAGACTTGGGCTTCTTCACTTGAGTAGCAACTTGCTTGCCATTCTTCTTGAAGTTCCCCTTCTTCCCTTTGCCCTTTTCTTGAAACTACTGGTCTTGTCAACCATCAACACTTGATGCTTTTCTTGATTTCTACCTTCGTCGATTTCATCATCATGAAAAGCTCGGGAATCGTTTTTGTCATCCCTTGCATACCATAGTTCATCACGAAGTTCTACTAACTTGGTGATGGTGACTAGAGAATTCTGTCAATCACTATCTTATCTGGAAGATTAACTCCCACTTGATTCAAGCGATTGTAGTACCCAGACAATCTGAGCACATGCTCACTGTTTGAGCTATTCTCCTCCATCTTTTAGCTATAGAACTTGTTGGAGACTTCATATCTCTCAACTCGGGTATTTGCTTGAAATATTAACTTCAACTCCTAGAACATCTCATATGTTCCATGACGTTCAAAACGTCTTTGAAGTCCTGATTCTAAGCCATTAAGCATGGTGCACTAAACTATCAAGTAGTAATCATATTGAGCTAGCCAAACGTTCATAACGTCTGCATCTGCTCCTGCAATAGGTCTGTTACCTAGCGGTGTATTAAGGACATAATTCTTCTGTGCAGCAATGAGGATAGTCCTCAAATCACAGATCCAATCCACAACATTGCTACTAACATCTTTCAACTCAGTTTTCTCTAGGAACATATCAAAAATAAAACAAAGAGCAACATCGCGAGCTATTGATCTACAACATAGATATGCTAATACTACCAGGACTAAGTTCATGATAAATTAAAGTTCAATTAATCATATTACTTAAGAACTCCCACTTAGATAGACATCCCTCTAATCATCTAAGTGATCACGTGATCCAAATCAACTAAACCATAACCGATCATCACGTGAAATGGAGTAGCTTTCAATGGTGAACATCATTATCTTGATCATATCTACTATATGATTCATGCTCGACCTTTCGGTCTCAGTGTTCCAAAGCCATATTTGCATATGCTAGGCTCGTCAAGTTTAACCTAAGTATTCTGCCTGTGCAAAACTGGCTAGCACCCGTTGTAGATGGACGTAGAGCTTATCACACCCGATCATCACGTGGTGTCTGGGCACGACGAACTTTGGCAACGGTGCATAATCAGGGAGAACACTTTTATCTTGAAATTTAGTGAGAGATCATCTTATAATGCTACCGCCGAACTAAGCAAAATAAGATGTATAGAAGATAAACATCACATGCAATCAATATAAGTGATATGATATGGCCATCATCATCTTGTGCTTGTGATCTCCATCTCTGAAGCACTGTCATGATCTCCATCGTCACCGGCGCGACACCTTGATCACCATCATAGCATCGTTGTCGTCTCGCCAATCTTATGCTTCCACGACTATTGCTACTGCTTAGTGATAAAGTAAAGCATGACAGCGCAATTGCATTGCATACAATAAAGCGACAACCATATGGCTCCTGCCAGTTGCCGATAACTCGGTTACAAAACATGATCATCTCATACAATAAATTTTAGCATCATGTCTTGACCATATCACATCACAACATGCCCTGCAAAAACAAGTTAGACGTCCTCTACTTTGTTGTTGCAAGTTTTACGTGGCTGCTATGGGCTTAGCAAGAACCGTTCTTACCTACGCATCAAAACCACAACGATAGTTTGTCAAGTTGGTGCTGTTTTAACCTTCGCAAGGACCGGGCGTAGCCACACTTGGTTCAACTAAAGTTGGAGAAACTGACACCCGCCAGCCACCTGTGTGCAAAGCACGTCGGTAGAACCAGTCTCGCGTAAGCGTACACGTAATGTCGGTCCGGGCCGCTTCATCCAACAATACCGCCAAACCAAAGTATGACATGCTAGTAAGCAGTATGACTTATATCGCCCACAACTCACTTGTGTTCTACTCGTGCACAACATCAACGCATAAAACCTAGGCTCTGATACCACTGTTGGGGAACATAGTAATTTCAAAAAATTCCTACGCACACGCAAGATCATGGTGATGCACAAAAACAAGAGGGAAGAGTGTTGTCTACGTACCCTATTAGACCGGAAGCAGAAGCGTTATAACAACGCGGTTGATGTAGTCGTACATCTTCACGGCCCGACCGATCGAGCACCGAAACTACGGCACCTCCGACTTTTTGCACATGTTCAGCTCGATGACGATCCCCTGGACTCCGATCCAGCAAAGTGTCGGGGATGAGTTCCGTCAGCACGATGGCGTGGTGACGATCTTGATGTTCTACCGTCGCAGGGCTTCGCCTAAGCACCGCAACAATATTATCGAGGATTATGGTGGAGGGGGGCACCGCACACGGCTAAGAGATCAATGATCAATTGTTGTTTCTCTGGGGTGCCCCCCTGCCCCCGTATATAAAGGAGTGGAGCAGGGGGCCGGCCAAGGAGGGTGGCGCGCCCAAGGGGGGGAATCCAACTCCCACCGGGAGTAGGACTCCCCTTTTTCCTATTAGGAGTGGGAGAGGGAAGGAAGAGGAAGGAGGGAGGAAGGAAAGAGGGGCCGGCCCCCCTCCCAATTCGGATTGGGCTTGGGGGGGCGCGCTCCCTCCCTTGCTCCTTTCCCCTCCTTTCCACTAAGGCCCAATAAGGCCCATATACCTCCCGGGGGGTTCCGATAACCTCACGCTGATACGGTATTGGCCCAAACTTACCCGGAACCTTTCCGGTGTCCAAATATAGTCGTCCAATATATCGATCTTTATGTCTCGACCATTTCGAGACTCCTCGTCCAGTCCGTGATCACATCCGGGACTCCAAACAACCTTTGGTACATCAAAATATATAAACTCATAATGAAACTGTCATGGTAATGTTAAGCGTGCGGACCCTATGGGTTCGAGAATAATGTAGACATGACCGAGACACGTCTCCGGTCAATAACCAATAGCGGAACCTGGATGCTCATATTGGCTCCTACATATTCTACGAAGATTGAGGGAGTCCTGGATTAGGGGGTGTCCGGGTGGCCGGACTATACCTTCGGCCGGACTCCTGGACTATGAAGATACAAGATTGAAGACTTCGTCCCGTGTCCGGAAGGGACTTTCCTTGGCGTGGAAGGCAAGCTTGGCGATACGGATATGTAGATCTCCTACCATTGTAACCGACTCTGTGTAACCCTAGCCCTCTCCGGTGTCTATATAAACCGGAGAGTTTTAGTCCGTAGGACGAATAACAATCATACCATAGGCTAGCTTCTAGGGTTTAGCCTCTCTGATCTCGTGGTAGATCTACTCTTGTACTACCTATATCATCAATATTAATCAAGCAGGATGTAGGGTTTTACCTCCATCAAGAGGGCCTGAACCTGGGTAAAACTTCGTGTCCCCTGCCTCCTGTTGCCATCCGACCTAGACGCACAGCTCGGGACCACCTACCCGAGATCCGCCGGTTTTGACACCGACATTGGTGCTTTCATTGAGAGTTCCTCTGTGTCGTCGCTTTTAGGCCCGATGGCTTCTCTGATCATCAACAGCGATGCGATCCAGGGTGAGACTTTTCTCCTCGGACAGATCTTTGTATTCGGCGGCTTTGCACTGCGGGCCAATTCGCTTGGTCATCTGGAGCAGATCGAAAGCTACGCCCCTGGCCATTAGGTCAGATTTGAAAGTTTGAACTACACGGCCGACATCCGCGGAGACTTGATCTTCGACAGATTCGAGCCATAGCCGAGCGCGCTGCACTATCACGATGGGCATGATTTAGCTCTGCCGCCGAACAGTGCCCTGGAGGCCGCACCTGTGTCCGCTCCGACCCCTAGCTCGGAGCCGATCACACCAACCGAGGATGGGTGGTTAGACACCGCCTTGGGGGCTACAATTTCTACGACGATCGAGCTGAACACCAGCCCTGTTCTCTGCGAAGCCCGTGACTCTAAGGAGCCAGACTCCTCTCCAGACTCCGAGCCCTCCGTACCCCGATCGATCGAACCCGATTGGGCGCCGATCATGGAGTTCACCGCCGCGGACATCTTTTAGCACTCGCCCTTCGGCGATATTCTGAAGTCACTAAAGTCTCTCTCTTTGTCAGGAGAGCCCTGGCCGGACTATGGTCGGCAAGGTTGGGATGCGTATGATGAAAAAATTCAAAGCCCACCCACCACCCACTTCGTAGCCACTATCGATGATTTAACCGACATGCTCGACTTCGACTCCGAAGACATCGACGGTATGGACGCCGATGCAGGAGACGGTCAAGAACCAGCGCCTATAGGGCACTGGAAAGCCACCTCGTCATATGATATATACATGGTGGACACCCCAAAAGAAGGCAATGGCGATGGAACAGCGGAGGATGACCCCTCCAAGAAGCAGCCTAAGCGCCGGCGTCAGTGGCACCGCTCTAAATCCCGCCAAAACAAAAATGGTGATTCCGGCACGGGGGATAATAACACCCCGGACAGTGCCGAAGATAACCACCTCCAGCAAGATTCAGCACAGGAGGATAGAGAAGCCAGCCCTCATGAGAGAGCGGCAGACAGAGAGGTCGAGGACAATAATTACATGCCTCCCTCCGAAGACGAGGCAAGCCTCGACGATGACGAATTTGTCGTACCGGAGGATCCCGTCGAACAAGAGTGTTTCAAATGCAGGTTTATGGCCACGGCGAGCAGCCTCAAGAAAGAACAGCAACAACTTAGAGCTGATCAAGATTTGCTAGCCGACAGATGGACTGAAGTTCTTGCGGCCAAAGAGTATGAACTCGAACACCCCTCCAAGAGCTACCCAAAGCGCAGGTTGCTACCCCAATTAGAGGAGGAAGCACTTAAACCTACATCACTAGCGCATGATGCGGCCGACCGCCCACCCCGTGGCCGCGACAGAGAGGCCTCTCAGCCCTCCACTCAAGTCGCACCCCGGTGCCGCTCCAAAAATATCAAGGCATGGGAAAATGCGCCAGACCTGCGAGACATATTGGAGGACAAGGCAAGGCAAACAAGATAGATCTACGGATCACGTGGACGCCCCACGGCACGAGACGGTACTCGTCACGCCGGATATAGTAAATCCGGCCGGGCCGAACACAGTAGACAAAGCTCGTTTGAGCTGCGTCGTGATATAGCCCAGTACAGAGGCACCGCACACCCACTATGCTTCATAGATGAAGTAATGGATCATCAAATCCCCGAGGGTTTCAAACCCGTGAACATCGAATCATATGATGGCACAACAGATCTTGCGGTATGGATCGAGGACTATCTCCTTCATATCCACATGGCCTGCGGTGATGACTTACACGCCATCAAATACCTCCCACTCAAGCTTAAAGGACCAGCTCGGCATTGGCTTAACAGCTTGCCAGCAGAATCAATTGGTCGTTGGGAGGACCTGGAAGCCGCATTCCTCGACAATTTCCAGGGCACTTATGTGAGACCACCAGATGCCGATGACCTAAGCCACATAATTCAGCAGCCAGAGGAATCGACCAGACAATTCTGGACACAGTTCCTAACCAAGAAAAATCAAATCGTCGACTGTCCGGACGCAAAGGCCCTAGCAGCCTTCAAGCATAACATCTGCAACGAGTGGCTTGCACGGCACCTAGGACAGGAAAAGCCGAAATCTATGGTAGCCCTCACGACACTTATGACCCGCTTTTGCGCGGGAGAAGACAGCTGGCTAGTTCGCAGCAATAACATGACCAAGAGCCCTGGTAATTCGGATACCAAGGACAGCAGTGGTAGGTCACATCGCAACAAGCAAAAGCGCCGCATTAACGGCGACAATGCTGAGGATATGGCAGTTAATGCCGGATTCAGAGGCTCTAAACCTGGTCAGCGGAAAAAGCCATTCAAAAG
The DNA here is from genome assembly GCF_018294505.1 of Triticum aestivum. Lineage (NCBI taxonomy): Eukaryota > Viridiplantae > Streptophyta > Magnoliopsida > Poales > Poaceae > Triticum > Triticum aestivum. The sequence goes on from NC_057797.1 coordinate 692,484,726, forward strand.
AAATACTCCAGGCCCGTCCAGTTTGGACCGAATACTCGACCGCTCATGCCAGATACATGGCACCCCCGAAAAACCAGCCAATCACACCAACAGGGATTGTTGGGTGTTCAAGCAGGCAAGCAAGTTAAATGCTGAAAGCAGAGACAAGGGGCTGCATAGCAATGACGAGGAGGAGCCCCGGCCGCCGAACAACAGTGGACAGAAAGGTTTTCCCCCACAAGTGCGAATGGTGAACATGATATACGCAACCCACATCCCCAAGAGGGAGCGGAAGCGTGTGCTAAGGGACGTATACGCGATGGAGCCAGTCGCCCCAAAGTTCAACCCATGGTCTTCCTGCCCGATCACTTTTGATCGAAGGGACCACCCCACTAGTATCCATCATGGCGGATTTGCCGCATTGGTTCTAGACCCAATTATTGACAGATTTCACCTCACTAGAGTCCTTATGGACGGCGGCAGTAGCCTGAACCTACTTTATCAGGATACAGTGCGGAAAATGGGCATCGATCCCTCGAGGATTAAACCCACCAGAACGACCTTTAAAGGCGTCATACCAGGTGTAGAAGCCAACTGTACAGGCTCAGTTACACTTGAAGTGGTCTTCGGATCTCCGGATGATTTCCAAAGCGAGGAGTTAATCTTCGACATAGTCCCGTTCCGCAGTGGCTATCACGCACTGCTCGGGCGAACCGCATTTGCCAAGTTCAATGCGATGCCGCACTACGCATACCTCAAGCTCAAGATGCCAGGCCCTCGAGGCGTCATCACGGTCAATGGAAACACCGAACACTCTCTCCGAACGGAGGAGCATACGGCGGCTATCGCAGCGGAAGTACAAAGCAGCCTCTCAAGGCAATTCTCTAGTCCGGCCATTAAACGTCCGGACACCATCAAGCGCGCCCGGAGTAACCTATAACAAGACCACCTGGCACGCTCCGAGCAAGCGTAGCAATGCGGCCCCAACCCCAGCCCTCGCGAACTTGCGAAACTAGTGCCGCGCGTACATAACTACGCTCTGGAAATACCATGGGCATAGTGGGAGGGGCACCATCACGGCAAGCCCGAAACACGGCTTAAACCGCACTAGGGGCTGCCGATTTCTTAAATTTTCTCTTATTTTCAGGACTCCATTCTTCGGAAGGCTTGTCCGGCAGTACAATTGCCGCACAAATGATACAACCAGGAAAGCAGAAAGCTACGCCGCACTACGGAACTCTAAGGTGGTCTCTATAACGAACAGTATACCTGTTTCGCATAATATTCCGTAGCTCGCCCCTAGAAAGGACATATTTGATAGTCCCATCTTTTTCTTATCGCACTATTTGTATCGTTCTGCTTTGATCGCAGCTTTTTTAAATAAAGAATGCATAGCTTACGTCTATTACCGCATTACCTCTTTTTTACGAATATATGTTCATTAATGACATGTTGCACCCATACACTTTGGTACAGCCAATATGCCAGGGGCTTAAGTACCCCACAACATGGTGTGAGAAGTCCGAACACTTTCACAAGTGTGGCACCTCGAACTTATAGCATTATATGCATCGGCTCCGAATCATGTCTTGCGTCAATAGTTGGGTTTGCCCGGCTCCTATGTTTTGGTACCTTACGCTCCATTATATCGGCTAAGGTAGCACTAGGAGAACTACTGTGATTGTGCCCCAGTTGAGCTGGGCTAAGCACCTCAGTAGAGAAAGCTAAAACTGACCGTCATGATGAGGCGAGAGCTAGTCGCTGTTCGAGAGGTTTTCGAGTCCCTAAAGACTTATGCCGCTTAGAGCGAGGAGTCGTCTTTGTCCGGCCTAGGCGTGGATAGCGCCCCGAACTCGGTCTTCCGAACACTAGGGGCTTCGCCGAAATTTAAAATTATAGAATTCTATGGCTAAGTGAGAGTGTTCAAGCATTATAGTCTGATTGCCTTGTTCGTTGTGTTGAGCGCCTCCCTCGAAGGACCCAAGAATGGGAAAAAGAGCGCTCATGTTTATCCCGAACACCCCAGCACTCGTGGCATGGGGGCAGAAGCCGATGACTTTCCATCTCTCAAATTTGATAAACGGCCGCACAGAAGGTAATATTTTAAATTCAAAAGCGTTGCTTAGCGCATATGAGCAAGTTTTCAGCGTACAGGATCACAAATGCGAGTTTACTCAAAAATTACATCTTTGGAGCATTCATCCGCTCTAAGGCGGGCACCCTTCGGGACGCCCTCATAATACGCTTCCGGGACACGATGCTCCTTGCCCGGCGGCGGCCCGTCCTTCACCAGTTTCTCTGCATCCATCTTGCCCCAGTGCACTTTAGCACGGGCAAGCGCCCTACGGGCACCTTCGATGCAGACGGAGCGCTTGATTACTTCAAGCCGTGGACAGGCATCCACCAGCCGCCTCACCAGCCCGAAGTAGCTCCCAGGCAGATCCTCTCCAGGCCACAGCCGAACTATGAGGCCCTTTACGGCCTATTCGGCAACCTTGTGGAGCTCGACCATCTGCTTCAGCTGGTCGCTCAAAGGCACCAGGTGACCGGCCTCGGCATATTAAGACCAGAACACCTTCTCCGTCGAGCTCCCCTCCTCGGCTCGGTAGTAGGCGGCGGCATCAGACGCACTGCGGGGCAAATCCGCGAATGCTCCTGGAGAGCTCCGGACTCGGGTAAGTAACAAATAATTCACTTTCACGTGCTTGCTTTGCATAATGAATGCCTTACCCGCCGCTATCTTCTTCATCGCGTCAATTTCTTTGAGGGCTTTCTGTGCTTCGGCTTCGCGCTTTTGAGGGCTGCCACAAGCTCGGACGCTTGCGTCTTTGAGTCAAGCTCCAAACTCTCGTGTTTTTTCACGAGAGCCTGGAGCTCTTTCTGCACCTCCTCCACCCGCGCCTCCTGCTTCTCTCTCTCCGTGCGCTCCGCGGCCGCCCTGTTTTCGGCCTCGGACAGCGCTTGCTTAAGGGTTGCCACCTCGGCCGTGGCCCCTATAATAGCACGTTGATCCTATCATTTTTTGCAACCACAACTTCTCTATATAATTGCACAAGGTATTACTTACCTTCCTTCTCCTCGAGTTGCCTCTTGGCATGGCCGAGCTCGTTCTCGGACCGCACGAGGTTCTGCTTTAGCGTATCCACCTCCGCAGTCAGTGCGGCGGAGTCCAGCAGCGAAGCCTGCATACACATATTGACTTGATTATGTTAGACTCCCGTGATTATTAGATCCTCTATTCGGCTTTTCTTTCTGAACGCCGAACAGAGCATCAGGGGCTACTGTCTATGCGGTAATATTTTTACATATTCTTTACCTACCTCAAAGCCTGTTAGAAGGCTGGCACAGGCTTCAGTCAGTCTGCTCTTGGAGGACTGAACCTTCTGGATCACCGCACTCATAATAGTGCGGTGCTCCTCGTCGATGGAGGCGCCGTTAAGCGTCTCCAGCAAATTGTCCGGTACCTCCGGTTGGACGGAGGTCACTGGCTCGGTAGGCTCGCTCCTCTTGGAAGGAGTCCGCCTACTGGAGTCCAGAACTATTAAAGGTTTCGGCGCGGTGTCCGGCTCAAGGCCGGACTCGGAGCCCTTGGGGGTTTTATCCCCTTCGCGCCTGGAGTCCGGGAGGTCGCCTTGCGGCGCCTCCAGGACCACCTCCTCCTGGCTTGGAACCTATTGGGACAGCACCTCGGTGTCGTCCGTAGGGTGGGGGGAGGTAGCCGTCGGAAGCGAATTCACATCCGACGAATCCAGGGAACCGCTTGACGACACGTCGAGCCCTTTGGGTGGACTGCATAAACATGTTCGACATAAGAAAAAGCTGTGCAATGGAAGAATACTATGAATCACTCTAGTACCCGGACACTTACCATCTCGCCAGGTGTCGGTGTTCTGGGAACGGGGGTCCCCAGACTTGCCTGCCTGCGGCCTGCGGCGTGGCGCAATGGGGGCCCAACACGGCCCGTCTTCATTAGCACAAGACTCAAGACCCTCGCGAGGGGCCAAGCCTCGCGAGGCAGACGACACGGCGCTTCCTCAGGCGCAGCCTGATCAGGCTGGCTCGCGAGGAGGCGGAGAGTTCAAGGCGGGGTACCTCGCGAGGTGCCCCTGACATAAGCCATGACGACTCAGGGCACTAGGCGGGTGCCAGCGCGCGCAGCGTCCTTCTTTCCTCTTTGGTGCAAAGGGGGCAAGCGCAGCCACGGAGTACCAAGGCATCAGGCAAAGGTTGCCACTTCGTTGCAACGAGACCAAGACCAGGAGGACTACGAGACGAAAGTCACCATGGAGCCCAGCACGGCGTCATCACCAGAGCCTTTGGCAGGCGAAGACTGCTTTTGTCAGGATAAGTGTACTCGCTGTCCCCCTTCAAATTAGCCCGCCATTGTTGGATCCCTTCCCGCTCAATATTTGGGAAGAGGACCAGGGCCTCTATAAATAGGACTAGCCACCCACATTGCAAGGGGTTCCGAATGATCAGCAAGTGAGAGAGAGAGAGAGAGAGAAGTGACCGAACCCCCTAACGGTTCATCACCCCAGCCAAGAATAGACCCTCGCGAGGCTGTTCTTCCCTGTATTGTTCATCATCACCAGCCCCAGGAGGCAATCCACAAACCACACACTGGAGTAGGGTATTACACCACATCGGTGGCCCGAACCAGTATAAATCTTGTGTCTCTTGCGCAGTTCTTTTAGTAGTTTTAGATCCTTGCGAGACGGTGAGGTTGAAGGCGTAATCTCCGCGCGCACCCTAGTGTTCGAACCTTAAGGGTCTGCCGGAACCCGAAATCCGACATTTGGCGCGCCAGGTAGGGGTGCGCCAGAATTCGTCTTCCACCGCTCCGCTCTCCTCCGACCGTCGTATCCATGTCTGACGCTCGTCGGGCCCGTGCCGAGCGCCGGGCCGCCATCGCCTCTCGCGTCGCCCAGACGGCCCCCGTCGGTGGGCGTCCTCGTCGTTCCCCGTCGCCCGCCGTCAACGCCGCCACCGGCCCGGCGGGGGGAGAGCAGCAAGCTTCGTCTCAGCACCCGTCCGTGCGGCAAGACGGCCGCACCGCTACTCCATCGCTCGCTCCAGCTGGCTCTTCGTCCCGCGCGCACCACGCGCCCTTGGAGGCTCGAGCTGCGCTCATCGCGGCAAACAAGCTCCTGCGCTACCGCCCCGTCGACGACGTCTACGAGGAGTGGCTCGTCCGTGCCGCAGGGGGCTCTCCTGCGCCATCCGCCCTGCGCGGGCAATGAAGCTCCGCGGGCGTACCAGCCGCCCCCTCTCCAAGAAGATGCCATGGCTCCAAGGCGCGTGGCCCTTGGGCGGAACCTGCTCTGCCAGGTGCCATTGCAGTAAGAATGGAGCTGCCAAGAGGTCCCTCGCCCGCAAGGGGCTGCCCGGGCGCTCCCTGCTCCAGCTCCGGCACACCAAGACCCCGCTCTGCTCCAAGCTGCAGCGCGTGGGGACCCTCAAGACCAAGCTCTCCACCAGCCGAAGCCTTTCGTGGCCACCGCGGGCTACCGCGCCTACACCACCGAGCTGCGCAGCGTCGCGTGGCCCGGCAAGTTCAAGCCGGACCTGCCTCCTCGCTACGACGGCACAACTGATCCCGCAGAGTTCCTCCAGCTCTACGAGCTGGGCATCGAGGCTGCCAACGGGGATGAGAAGGTCATGGCAAACTGGTTCCCCATGGCGCTGAAGGAAGGAGCTCGCACCTGGCTCCTGAATCTGGCTCTAGGCACGATCTCCTCCTGGGACCAGATGCGCACCCGCTTCATTGCCAACTTCCAAGGTACACGTGACCGGCCACCCGCCGTGAGCGACATGCGCCGCATCAAGCAACAACCCGGAGAGACCCTGCAAAAGTACATCCAGCGCTTCAACAGCGCGTGCCTCAAGATCCCCAAGGTGTCCGAGGAGGCCATCATCTCAGCCTTCTCCGATGGTGTGCGCGACGTCAAGATGAAGGAGGAGCTGGCGATGCATGAAGACCTCTGCACCTCCCTGGAGCTGTTCAACTTGGTGAACAAGTGCGCCAGGGCTGAGGAGGGACGTCTCTCCCTCCTCGAGCTGCCTGCCGCGAACCCAGAAGAAAAGAAGCCCAAGGCCAAGGACGTGAAGCGCAAGGGGGCTGTCGTACTCGCAGCCGAACCAGACATCAATAGGGGCAAGGATCTGCCCGACCCGTCCAGAGGCAGCCGGTACTGCGTGTACCACGACCTCCACACCCACAACACCAACGAGTGTCAAGAGCTCCGCGCCGTGCGAGAAGGAAGGATCGGCCGTCGACCTGACCGTGCTGACCGGGGCTACGGCCGAGGAGGAGGAAGAAACCCAGGGCGCTGGGAAGACTGCGGCACGTGCCAGGGGTGGCGCGATCAGCCTCGCGAGGACCGCTGGCGGGACCTGCCTCGTGAGGGAGACAGGAGGGATCAGCCTCGTGAGGAGCGCCCTCACGGCAACGCAGGCCTGCCTCCTCTGCCGCCTCCACCAAGAAGGAACGAAGACCGCCACCAAGACGAGGGGGCTGGGGGCTTCCAGGAGCCACGCGCAATCGCTTGCATCCTGGGCGGAGCTCAAGGCCCAGCCTCCCAACGTATCTTCAAGCAGTTTGCCCGCGAGGTGGATGCAGTTCTCCCCAAGTTCGAAGCAAAACGCCCCCTCAAGTGGTCGGCGTGCGCCATCACGTTCAGCTCAGCAGACCAGCTCAAGTGCTCGGCCACAGCCGGAGTCCTCCCGATGCTTTGCTCCCCAGTCATCAGCAACATGCTGGTCACCAAGACCCTCATCGACGGAGGGGCAGGGCTCAACGTCCTATCCGTGGAGACCTTCAACAACCTCCAAGTGCCCTATGACCAGCTTCAGCCAACCAAGCCTTTCTCCGGAGTCACCGACGGTTCCACAGTCCCGATCGGGCAGGTCCGCCTCCCTGTCACCTTTGGGGCCCGCAGCAACTACCGCACCGAGCTCATCGACTTCGACGTCGCCAACATCCACCTGCCGTACAACGCCATCCTCGGGTACCCCGCGCTGGCCAAGTTCATGGTCGTGACTCACCACGGCTGCAACGTCCTCAAGATGCCAGGAAGTGGCGGCGTCATCACGGTGCCCTGTGAAGAGAGAGATGTAGTGTGTTCCTTGGAGCGAGCCTTTCAGGCCGCGTCGCTAGAAGACCCAGATCGCGGAAGCGGGAGGCTTCCTGAGACCACCCCCAAGAAGAAGAAGATGTCGCCAGGCTTAGCCCCTCGGGAGGCAGGCCCCTCAGGGCCCGTGTCTGCCCGGGAGGACCCTCCTTCCATCGCATAGGAAAGTGCGCCCGGCGCCCTCCTCAGGCAGGGCTCGGGGGCTCTCACCTGGAGGGCCACCGACCTAGCCAGGGTCACGAGGGAGGCGCTTGGGCACCGCGTGGAGGCGTGCTTCGAAGCACGTTTCCCTCGAGAAGGAGCCAGGCAAGGAAGGCCAGACCAGCAGGAGTTCGTCAACAAGGCCATCCAAGAACTGCGGGAGCCAAGGATCATGAGAGGTTGCCGTCGTCTACCAGCTGTGGCCCCACATCCAGGCGAGGATGGTGGGCTGCGCATCTGCGTCGACGTACTAGGGCTCAATCAGATCGCCACGACGGAGCGCCTCTGGCCCTCGCGAGTGGGGCGCTGCGGAGGTCCGCCCCACAGCTATGTTCGCATGCCTTACGGCCTGCCGAGCATGGCTGCGGCGTACCAGCGCCTCATGAGGGGCATCATGGAGGCTCAGGAAGACAGGCGCTCCACGGCGCTGGCGGAGATGAAGACAGCTCGCGAGGAGTCACCAGTGCCTCTAGAGCCTCCCGAGGCCCCGGGGCCTGGGGGCTCGTGAGGATCGGCTTCCGCAACCCACCGAGCCTGCTGCACCAACGCCACTTCGCCAACGACATCCCCAGGTGACATCTTCCAAGTCTCATTCCTAGCTGGGGGCGCCCTCCCAGGGTTGCATCACCCCCAGGCCGCGTGGGTCCGTCCCTGCGGCATGTATCTGCTTTTACCTTTCGGTCGGTTAGTTTGCCTTGTTGGGGGCGCCCCTCGGGCTGCATCATCCCCAAGCCGCTGGGGCTAGGCCCAGCGGCGTGTATCTCCATTGGGCTTAATTCCAACTATGCATTCGCCTATCACGCTTGATTACTTGATGCCCGTCCACGGCATCCCTTCTTCTCCATGTCGACTACTTGCACGTTAAAGGGGGGGTGCCTGAGCATCGTGACTCAGGGCTCTTACTGGCTCTCCAGCCCTCACCCTCTGATCTTGTCCACGGCATCACGACCTGGCATACCAGCGACGGCTGAGACAAGATTGAGGGCCGGGACCCGAGGACGTAGAGTATCGGCATCTAACCAAACCCTGCAGGGACACATCTCAAGACACGGCCCAGTGCCGGGCGCAACCCGCCCAGAGGTAGGGCCTTGTGAGTCCCGCGCTGGCTCACGGGTGCCCAGATACACCTCACCTAGCTCTACCGTGCCAGCCACGTGTTAGGGCGGGGCTGTATACGCCCTGGGGGCTCCTCCCGGAGGGGAGCCCCCTCCCACGTACCAGTGGAAGCACCATGCTCCGTGCTGGCTGACGACACTGCCGAGGAGCGGCTATGCCCGTACACATACGGAAGCACTATGCTCCGCGCTGGTGATAAACAACTGAGCGTGGCCTCCGGGCCGCGTTAACCTCAGGGAGCCCAGAGCTCAGTGGTCGGCCTCATCGCAACGCCTCCCCTCGGGAGCGCCGCGCGAGGAGGCTGGGCACGGGGGCTACGACTGGGTCACTCCCAGACGTACGCCGCCCAGCCAGGCCCCTCGGGCCTGGTTCGCCGCGCATCTCTCCCCGAGCGGAGCCAAGGTATGAAGGCCGTTTGCGCGTCAAGGGGGACCCCTGAGCATCGCGACTCAGGGGCCTAACTGGTCCCATAGCCCCTCACTCCTTAGTTCCGAAAGGCTATGCTGGGTGAGGTACGCGCGGGGCCGGGCTCTGCAGACGTAGAACGGTAGCCACGCTTACATCTCGCCTCATCACCCGCTGTTCGCGCGTCAAGGGGGACTCCTGAGCATCGCGACTCAGGAGCCTAACTGGCTCCATAGCCCCTCACTCCTTAGTTCTGAAAGGCTATGCTGGGTGAGGTACGCGCGGAGTCAGGCTCTGCAGACGTAGAACGGAAGACACACCTACATCACACTTCCCTACTTGTTGTTCGCGCGCCAAGGGGGACTCCTGAGCATCGCGACTCAGGAGCCTAACTTGTCACGTGGCCCCTCACTCCTTTGGTCCCGTCCTGGTTTCCGGTCGGGGCTAATGCTGGGTGAGGCATGCGCGGGGCCGGGCTCTGCCGGCGTAGAACACAAGCAAGTAGGGAAGAAAAGCATAAAATCCAAGGAATTTAAAAGAAAATATTACGATCCATATTGTCGCCTTAGTACCAAACGCAAGTTTAAATGCCTCCCCGAGGCGTGATACGTGTGCAGGAACCGAAGGAAGAGTAGGGATGGGATGGAGTCACTTGTCGGCGGTGGCTTCGCCTCATGGAACGGCAGGGTCGGCAGCGCCTTGCTTTGGCTTGGTGCTGAAGGCCAGGAACCTCCCCAGCAGCGCCTCCGCGCGCCCCTTCACGGCTTCGACAGCGGCGGCAGCACCCTCGCCGCTCACCGGTTCTAGCAAGCCATCGAGGTCGATGTTGGGATCGCGAAGGTAGATGTGGGCGAAGACCCGTGTCAGCGCAGCAGAAGACAGGACGCGCGCCTCGACCTCGGCCGCGGGGCCGATGCCGAGGGCGACATCCCCAAGAGCCTTAACCAGGAAGGGAAGCAGCTTGGCAGGGCCGTCCTTGTCACCGGCTAGCGGTCTGTCCAGGCCGCTCTCGGCGAGGACCCGGGCCTTGGCGTCCAGCTCGACCTTCATCGCCTCCAGCTCCTCCTTCAACGCGCCCAGGTGGTCGCGGCGCTTCTTGAGCCTGGCCTCCCGATCCTCGAGCGCCGCCTCGCGCGCCTTCGCCCCCTTCTCCTGCTCTTGGCGAAGGCGGACCTCCTCCGCGAGCTGGCCCCGCAGGCCTTGCAGCTCGTCCTCCAGCTCCTTGCAGCGGTCACGGACTTCAACCACTCTCCCCAGGGCTGCGTCACGAGCGGCCTTCGCCTCGAGGATGGCCCGCCTCTCCTCATCACAGGCCGTCGAGGCCTGAACCAACGCAGCCCGAATCGAAGCATCGGAGCGAATCCACCCCGAAGCCAGTTCCAGGCGCCCGGCCACCAGACGAGGGTCGGCGCCGAGAAGATCCTGCCGCAGCCGGTCCAGCTCAGCAACGGCGTGCTCCAGGATGGAAGAAGAAGGCGAAGAAACATTGTGCGCTCCAAGACAGCAGGAGGAGTTGGGGAAGCAATGGTCAGCGGAACGGGAGGAGAAGGTAGCGGCGGCGAGGACGCCGTGTCCCGAGGTGGAGTCCGTTGCGCCTCCACAGCCGTAGCAGCGGCGCCAGACAAGGGCACTTCAGGAGCTGCTTGGGCCATGGGGGCTGAGCTCGCCCCCGCCAGCATGGCCAGGCCGCCCAAGGGCGACCGGGCAGGAGAAGCCCGCGCGCCGCGGTCACCTCCCTCCACAGGCGGAGGCGCTGCCACAGATGGAGCCTCAGGAGCCCCCTTCGGCTTCTTCGCCACGGGCGCCAGCCTATTCAAGAAAAGCAATCATCAAGCCCCGTCGGCGGAACGAGAAGCAAAAGAACAAGGATCAAGCGCTTACGGGTCATCGCCGGTGAGCTCGGGCAGTTTCCGGCCCAACTTCAAGCCAAATAGCCGGCTGGAAGGGTCGACCTTGGAAGCAGAAGGCGCGTCTGTAGACTGCCTTGGGGCAGGGGCAGACCCGCGGGGGATCAGCCCGGTCCTGTCCTTCTTTGGGATCGGGGGCGAGCTCCCGCTACCCAGCACGTCATCATCATCATCATCATCATCATCATCGCTCGGCGAAAGGCGGAGGGTACGGGGCGAGCACCGAGGGAGGGGAGCCCTCGACTCTCCGTCGGTCGCCCCAGAATCGGGCCCCTCTCCCCGCTCCTCTTCGTCCTCCTCCTCGCTGGAGTCGACGGAGGGCACATCCACTGGCCCTCCAGAAGACGCCACGGGCACGAGCCCGTCCCCGTTGAAAACAGGCATGGACTTCACCACCCGCTTCCAGTCGTCGCGAAGGAACAAGGGCTTGGGAGCGCCCTCCAACCTTGCCACCTCGCCCCCAACCAGCGATTGAAGAACCGCGGTCACGTCCTCTTCGTCCACATCCGTGGGGCTCTGATGAGGCCTCCACATTGGAGGAGAGTACCGCCGGAGTGGAGCCAGCTGGTACTCCAGGAACTCCTTCAGCAGCGACGCACCGGTCAACTTCGTCGCCGTCATGCAGGCCGGCCTCAAGTCCGCGTCCATCTTCTCCAACACCAGCTTCGCGCGGGGATCCGTGAGCTCCTCCCGGCACCAGTCGCCGGAGCTCACGGGCTGCTCCGTGGGCAAGATCAGCCGAGGGTGGATGCGTCCGGCATCTACCAAGACCCACTTGCTCCGGAAGCCATCAGCCCTCTTCCCGGGACTCGAGATGGCGATGGTGCTGCTATACGCAACGAAGCTCGCGCACGCGGAAGGGGAACTGCCAGAGGTCCAGAGGTAGAAGTAGTGGCGCAGCAAGGCCACCAAGGGCTGCACCCCTACGTGGGCCTCGCAGTAGTAAGCGAAGATCGCCAGAAGAAGGATAGAGTTGGGGTGGAGATGCAGAGCCTGCAAGTTGTAATGGTGGAGGACAGAGAAGAAGAACTCAGAGAAGGGAGGCACCAAGCCCGCTGCAATGGAGCTTACAAAGAGAGGATAAAAGGTGCTCCCTCGGCCTTCAGAGGTGGCGGAGCCGACCTTGAACACCTCCATCCCATCGATGCCCTGCACCGCCGCCATCCGGCGCAGCCGGGCAAGGCTGGCCTTGGACACATTCGGCGGGTCCAGGGCAGGAGAGTACCAAGCTTCAGCCGGAGGCTGACGAGGCGCCATGGCTTCCTAGGTCGCGCAACCAGAGTAGATCTGGAAGTTTGGAGGAAGAAAAGGGGAGGCGCGAGAAAGGGGATCTGAGCAGCAATCGGAGAAAGCAAGGGCAAGGTCTGGGCAGATGCCGCTCCCTTATCAACCCGCGCGGTTGCTGAGGCACCCACGTCCAGTCAACCGCCACGCAGCGTCCAAGGCCGCAGGCTGTTAGGGCCCGTGGCGCTTCGCCCTTGCCCTTTCGCCTCTCGGCACGGCCAAGTCCATGCGCGCCTTGGGCCCGGGGGCTACTGTCGGCGTTCTGGGAACGGGGGTCCCCAGACTTGCCTGCCTGCGGCCTGCGGCGTGGCGCAATGGGGGCCCAACACGGCCCGTCTTCATCAGCACAAGACTCAAGACCCTCGCGAGGGGCCAAGCCTCGCGAGGCGGACGACACGGAGCTTCCTCAGGCGCAGCCTCATCAGGCTGGCTCGCGAGGAGGCGGAGATTTCAAGGTGGGGTACCTCGCGAGGTGCCCCTGACGTAAGCCATGACGACTCAGGGCACTAGGCGGGTGCCAGCGCGCGCGGCGTCCTTCTTTCCTCTTTGGTGCAAAGGGGGCAAGCGCAGCCGCGGAGTACCGAGGCATCAGGCAAAGGTTGCCACTTCGGTGCAACGAGACCAAGACCAGGAGGACTACGAGACGAAGGTCACCATGGAGCCCAGCACGGCATCATCACCAGAGCCTTTGGCAGGCAAAGACTGCTTTTGTCAGGATAAGTGTACTCGCTGTCCCCCTTCAAATTAGCCCGCCATTGTTGGATCCCTTCCCACTCAATATTTGGGAAGAGGACCAGGGCCTCTATAAATAGGACTAGCCACCCACATTGCAAGGGGTTCCGAATGATCAGCAAGTGAGAGAGAGAGAGAAGTGACCGAACCCCCTAACGGTTCATCACCCCAGCCAAGAACAGACCCTCGCGAGGCTGTTCTTCCCTGTATTGTTCATCATCACCAGCCCCAGGAGGCAATCCACAAACCACACACTGGAGTAGGGTATTACACCACATCGGTGGCCCGAACCAGTATAAATCTTGTGTCTCTTGCGCAGTTCTTTTAGTAGTTTTAGATCCTTGCGAGACGATGAGGTTGAAGGCGTAATCTCTGCGCGCACCCCAGTGTTCGAACCTTAAGGGTCTGCCGGAACCTGAAATCCGACACCAGGGGCTTGGCCCTGTGCGGCCACTCCTCTTCGCCGTCGTCGGCGTTGGTGGAGCCGTCCGGAGGAAGGGTTTTCCCCTTCTTGGACCCTTCCGCCTCCCCAGTTGGGGCGGCCTTCCTTTTCTTCTCTCCCCCCGCTGGAGGGGGAGAGGTCTCTTCTTCCTCCTCCTCGTCTTCATGGGAGGGGTGTGTCTTGGAGTCGTCAGATGATGAATGCGACACCCCTAGGCGCCGGGCACTCTTTCGAGTCCCCGTGGCCTTCTTCTCCAGCACCACATAGGGTGCCGGAACCAGCAGCTTCGCCAAGCGAGCGTCCGCTGGGCCTTCGGGCAAAGGAGCCGGACAATTGATCTGTCCGGACATCTCCTGCCAATCCTGTCAAAGGTAAGGGATCTTAAGATCTCGCGTGGAGTCAAACTATGAAAAATTAATACCCTGTAAAAGGTAAATACAGCTTACCGCACGAGCACGACGCTGCGTGCTGAATCCGCGATCCTCGGTAGCGGATGCGGGGGCCTCGGCGCCCTTGAAAAGCACCTTCCAGGCATCTTCGTACGTTGTGTCGAAGAGCCTACTTAGAGTTCGGTGTTGCACCGGGTCGAACTCCCACAGGTTGAAAGCCCGTTGTTGACATGGGAGGATCCGGCGGATGAGCATAACCTGGACTACGTTGACAAGTTTGAGCTTCTTGTCCACCAGGGTTTGGACGCATGTTTGGAGTCTGATCAGCTCTCCTTCTTTACCCCACGACAAGCCCATCTCTTTCCAGGAGGTGAGCCGCGTAGGGGGTCCAGCTCGGAACTCGGGGGCTGCGACCCATTCAGGGTCGCGCGGCTCGGTGATGTAAAACCACCCCGATTGCCACCCCTTTAGGGACTCCATGAAGGAGCCCTCGGGCCATAGGGCATTGGGCATCTTGCCCACCATGGCGCCTCCGCACTCTGCCTGAGTGCCGCGCACCACCTTTGGCTTGACATTGAATGTCTTGAGCCATAGGCCGAAATGGGGGCGGATGCAGAAGAAAGCCTCGCACACGACGATAAACGCCGAGATGTTGAGGACAAAATTCGGGGCCAGATCGTGGAAATCCAGGCCATAGTAGAACATGAGCCCCCGGACAAAGGGTGGAGAGGGCCCAGTCCGCGGAGGAAATGGGGGAGGAACACCACCCTCTCATGGGGCCTAGGGGTGGGGATGAGCTGCCCCTCTTCGGGAAGCCGGTGCGCAATGTCGCTAGACAAGTATCTGGCCTTCCTCGGTCTTTTGATGTGTCCCTCCGTGACGGAGGAGACCATCCACTTGCCTCCCGCTCCGGACATGGCTGGAGAAGGTTGAGGTGGGGTGTGCGGACTTGGGCGCTGGAGCTCGAGTGCGCGGAAATGGATAGGCAAAGGAGGAAGAAGGCGTGGATGAAAAGGTGGATCCTTATCCCCTTATATGGGCAGACGCGACTATGCGCCCTCACCAGCCTGGTAAAACTCGCTTATCTCCCAAGCGCCGCAGTCAATGGCGCGGTTGGGTTACCCACACCCGTATTGATGAGAATCCCGGAATAAGGGGACACGATCTCTGCTTTAACAAGACATGCCAAGGAAACCGCCTCGCTAAACGCGCTGAGGTGGGAAAGTAAAACGATTAGAATAAAGACTTGGCATATTAGATTTGTGTAAATGTTATTCTCTCTATGGCAATATGTGGAAACTTATTTTGCAAAGCCGGACACTACCTTTGTGTTCAAAATCTTCTATGAAGTACTTGGAGGAGGAACCCGCCTTGCAATGCCGAAGACAATCTGCGCACCGGACTCGTCGTCATTGAAGCTTGGTTCAGGGGGTACTGAGGGAGTCCTGGATTAGGTGGTGTCCGGGTGGCCGGACTCCTGGACTATGAAGATACAAGATTGAAGACTTCGTCCCGTGTCTGGAAGGGACTTTCCTTGGCGTGGAAGGCAAGCTTGGCGATACGGATATGTAGATCTCCTACCATTGTAACCGACTCTGTGTAACCCTAGCCCTCTCCGGTGTCTATATAAACCGGAGAGTTTTAGTCCGTAGGACGAACAACAATCATACCATAGGCTAGCTTCTAGGGTTTAGCCTCTCTGATCTCGTGGTAGATCTACTCTTGTACTACCTATATCATCAATATTAATCAAGCAGGACGTAGGGTTTTACCTCCATCAAGAGGGCCCGAACCTGGGTAAAACTTCGTGTCCCCTGCCTCATGTTACCATCCGACCTAGACGCACAGTTCAGGACCCCCTACCCGAGATCTGCCGGTTTTGACACCGACAAAGATCTTTATCGGTCAAACCGCATAACAACATACGTTGTTCCCTTTGTCATCGGTATGTTACTTGCCCGAGATTCGATCGTCAGTATCTCAATACCTAGTTCAATCTCGTTACCGGCAAGTCTCTTTACTCGTTTCGTAATACATCATCTTGCAACTAACTTATTAGTTGCATTGCTTGCAAGGCTTAAGTGATGTGTATTACCGAGAGGGCCCAGAGATACCTCTCCGACAATCGGAGCGACAAATCCTAATCTCCAAATACGCCAACCCAACATGTACCTTTGGAGACACCTGTAGAGCACCTTTATAATCGCCCAGTTATGTTGTGATGTTTGGTAGCACACAAAGTGTTCCTCCGGTAAACGGGAGTTGCATAATCTCATAGTCATAGGAACATGTATAAGTCATGAAGAAAGCAATGGCAACATACTAAACAATCGGGTGCTAAGCTAATGGAATGGGTCATGTCAATCACATCATTCTCCTAATGATGTGATCCCGTTAATCAAATGACAACTCATGTCTATGGTTAGGAAACATAACCATCTTTGATCAACGAGCTAGTCAAGTAGAGGCATACTAGTGACACTCTGTTTGTCTATGTATTCACACATGTATTATGTTTCCGGTTAATACAATTCTAGCATGAATAATAAATATTTATCATGATATAAGGAAATAAATAATAACTTTATTATTGCCTCTAGGGCATATTTCCTTCACATGGGCCTTAGTGGAGAGAGAGGGCCGGCCAGGACAGGCCGCGCGCCCCCTCCCCCTCTGGTCCGAATTTGACTAGGGAAGGGGGGCCCCTTTCCTTTTCCCTCTTCCTCTTCCTTTCCCCCTCCTAGTAGTAGGAAAGGGGAGTCCTACTCCTACTAGGAGGCGGACTCCTCCTCTCCTGGCGCGCCCCAAGGGCCGGCCGGCCTCCCCCTTGCTCCTTTATATACGGGGGTAGGGGGCACCCTAGAACACACTAGTTGATTGTTTCCAGCCGTGTGCGGTGCCCCCTCCACCATAATCCACCTCGGTCATATCGTAGCGGTGCTTAGGCGAAGCCCTATTCCGGTAGCATCATCATCACGGTCATCACGCCGTCGTGCTGACGAAGCTCTCCCTCGACACTCTGCTGGATCATGAGTTCGTGGCATGTCACCGAGCTAAACGTGTGCAAATCGCGGAGGTGCCGTACTTTCAGTACTAGGATCGGTCAATCGTGAAGACGTACGACTACATCAACCGCGTTGTCATAACGCTTCCGCTTACGGTCTACGAGGGTACGTAGACAACACTCTCCCTTCTCGTTGCTATGCATCACCATGATCTTGCGTGTGCATAGAATTTTTTTTGAAATTACTACGTTCCCCAACAATGAGAACAAAGTGTGGACTTGGTTGACTTGCCCGATGATCGGCAAGCCATAGAGAATAAATGGATCTTCAAGAAAAAGACTGACGCTGACGGTAATATTACTGTCTATAAAGCTCAACTTGTTGCGAAAGGTTTTCGAAAAGTTCAAGGAGTTGACTATGATGAGACCTTCTCACGTGTAGCGATGCTTGAGTCCGTCTAAATCATGTTAGCAATTGCCGCATTTTATGATTATGAAATTTGGCAAATGGCTGTCAAAACTGTATTCCTTAATGGATATCTTAAAGAAGAGTTATATATGATGCAACTGGAAGGTTTTGTCGATCCAAAAGGTGCTAACAAAGTGTGCAAGCTCCAGCGATCTATTTATGGACTGGTGCAAGCATCTCAGAGTTGGAATATACGCTTTGATAGTGTGATCAAAGCATATGGTTTTATACAGACTTTTGGAGAAGCCTGTATTTACAAGAAAGTGAGTGGGAGCTCTGTAGCATTTCTGATATTATATGTGGATGACTAAGCCTCTCTCACAAGCAAAACATGATCAACACCAAGACTCCATGGGTATTAGAATCATTACTGTGTAATCTAGATTATTGACTCCAGTGCAAGTGGGAGATTGAAGGAAATATGCCCTAGACGCAATAATAAAGTTATTATTTATATTTCCTTATATCATGATAAATGTTTATTATTCATGCTAAAATTGTATTAACCGGAAACTTAGTACATGTGTGAATACATAGACAAACAGAATGTCCCTAGTATGCCTCTACTTGACTAACTCGTTAATCAAAGATGGTTAAGTTTCCTAGCCATGGACAAGTGTTGTCATTTGATGAACGGGATCACACCATTAGAGAATAATGTGATGGACAAGACCCATCCGTTAGCTTAGCACTATGATCGTTTAGTTTATTGCTGTTGCTTTCTTCATGACTTATACATGTTCCTATGACTGTGAGATTATGCAACTCCCGAATACCGGAGGAACACTTTGTGTGCTATCAAACATCACAACGTAACTGGGTGATTATAAAGATGCTCTACAGGTGTCTCCTATGGTGTTTGTTGAGTTGGCATAGATCGAGATTAGGATTTGTCACTCCGTGTATCGGAGAGGTATCTCTGGGCCCTCTCGATAATGCACATCACTATGAGCCTTGCAAGCAATGTGACTAATGGATTAGTCACGGGTTGATGCATTATGGAACGAGTAAAGAGACTTTCCGGTGAAGAGATTGAACTAGGTATGATGATACCGATGATCGAATCTCGGGCAAGTAACATACCGATGACAAAGGGAACAATGTATGTTGTTATGCGGTTTGACCGATAAAGATATTCGTAGAATATATAGGAACCAATATGAGAATCCAGGTTCCGTATTGGTTATTGACCGGAGATGTGTCTCGGTCATGTCTACATAGTTCTCGAACCCGTAGGGTCCGGACGCTTAACGTTCGATGACGATATGTATTATGAGTTATGTGATTTGATGTACGAAGGTTGTTCGGAGTTCCGGATGTGATTACGGACACGACGAGGAGTCTTGAAATGGTCGAGACATAAAGATTGATATATTGGACCATGTTATTCGGACACCGGAAGTGTTCCGGATAGTTTCGAATAAAACGGAGTGCCGGAGGGTTACTGGAACCCCCCGGGAAGTTATGGGCCTTAGTGAGACTTAGGGGAGAGATAGGGACGTAGTTAGGAGGTGGCGCGCCCCCAAGGGGAGTCCGAATAGGACAAGGGGAGGGGGGCGCGACCCCTCTTTCCCTCTCCTTCCTTCTTCTCCTAGTTGGGGCGCGCCTTAGGGGCCGGCCAGCCCTCCCCTCATCTCTCCTTTATATACGGGGGAGGGGGGCACCCCATAGACACACAAGTTGATCTTTAGCTGTGTGCGGTGCCCCCCTTCACAGTTTTCCATCTCGGTCATATTGTCGTAGTGCTTAGGCGAAGCTCTGCGTCGGTAACTTCATCATCACCGTCAACACGCCGTCGTGCTGACGGAACTCACCCTTGGCCTCAGCTGGATCAAGAGTACGAGGTACGTCACCGAGCTGAACATGTGTAGATCACGGAGGTGCCGTGCGTTCGGTACTTGATCGGTTGGATCGCGAAGACGTTCAACTACATCAACCGCGTTACTTAACGCTTCCGCTTTCGGTCTATGAGGGTATGTAGACACACTCTCCCCTCTCATTGCTATGCATCTCCTAGATAGATCTTGCGTGATCGTAGGATTTTTTTTGAAATAATGCGTTTCCCAACAACGACAAGTTTTGATAAATGGGATGGGAAAGAATTTCAGAGTTGGGGGCGTGAGTGATCAGTCCTGTGACAATGATAAATAGATAGGGAGATAACGGTCGCCTTGGTGTAGTCCCCTACGACATCAAGAAGGATGGCAGAGTTGCTAGAAGTATTAAGATTTTCAATCCAATTGCACCAAGTGAAGGGGGAACTCTTTGTTGAATTATGGATGGGCTTAGGCCCATATAAGACAATAATACCTGGTTAATCTCTAAGGCCCATGTGTGTGCATGACAAGTGGTGGGAAGTGTGGGAAGTTTAATACCATACTGCTATAGTAAGAAGAGTGAGACCTCTTTATAAGGGCCGCTCCACCACTTGCTATTGGGAGCTTGGGAATAGGAGTTGTACACGCGCGCTCCTCCGCCGCCGCCTGCCTCGCCACGCCTCTACACGATGCGCGCGCGCCGCGGGTTGCGGGAATGAGCCGAGCCAAAGCTTTTTTTGCCGGTCGGAAATGGTTAATTAATCTCGAATTAATTAACGAGATGCTTACGAAAGTGCCACTGTCCGAGACGTTGGACCGTGGGCTATTCGCGGACTCGGTCGTGGGCATGAGCCCAGGCCCATCTACCCGACGACCTACATAAGAAGGCGCTGGCCAGTGGTGTGAACCCTAACTCAGTTCACTCATTCCTCTCTCGCACAACCCTAGCCGTCATCTACTGTTCCTCTCACTGTGTTGCTTCTGGCGATCCCATCCCGACGACCGCGTGCACGGTTGGTCGGGAGAGCAGGTGCCTCCTGAACCCTGCCGTTCGAGATCCTGCCCGGGAGAACGGCAATAAGGTTTTTGGGGAGCGTCTCGATGCGACTGCTCCCGATCCGTCCCCGTCTTCGTTCGCCTCTGCTTCCACTACTTCCTCTACATCGACTCCATGGCTGACGACGAAGTCACCAAGAAGAAGGCCTTGGCTGATGCCGAGGCCGCTGCTGCCGCCGCCGTGTTGGCTTGGCCAACCGGAGGGTATAACTCGTTCATCCCCTTTCTGTTCGTACATGTGTTGGCCGTATATATGATGTTTATAGATGTTTCGGTTCTATATATTGTACGTACTCATATGCTTAGGTATTGATATGAGATGCATACCTTATTTGCCATGTTTACTGTTTACTCGCGGATTAGATTAGTCAGAAAAATGCTAATATTTCCAACACTCTTGGCACACATGATTCTAGAGAGAGGGGCCCAAGAGACTGAATAAAAAAAGTTGGAAGTCAAGTTTTAGAGCAATGGTCGTGTTCTTCGTGCATGGGAGGTTCCTAAACATGAGCTCCAATCTCGTATTCAATTTCCTTTAAGAAGTCCAGGACAACACAAGTGTTTCTCTCCACTCATCGAAATAATTTGCGGTGATTTAGTGTGGGCTTTGAGGGAGTCCACTGCCTTAGAAGAACATTGTATCGAACTTGCCAAGGCCTTTACTCTAATCAGAAGATGTATAATGCAAAGTGTTTAGAAAAATAGATCGAACTTTTATTTAAGCAACGATAGAGATAAACACCGGTGCGTAAAGAATTGTTTATTTTACTAAACATTGCTCATGCGAGAACTGAGCGTAACTTAGCTGGTTTGGTTTCTTGTGGTGGTACTATAAGAAACCCACTGTCCTTAAAATTTACTAGTCAACCAAGACTTGGCACTAGTGCTCGGAATTTACCAGTAAAATTCATGCGTTTTCATTTTCCGCGCGATCTTTGAGACAAGAGTGTCAATTTCTGAGGATTTTTGTATGCTTCTACTGTCTTTGGATTCCTGCGTTCCAAACATGCTATAATTCAGTTGGCGACGGCGACCATAAACATCCATCCATGGACAAATCTTGCCATGGATGACACCGAGGCTTGACCGGACGCGCCAGCGAAGCCGATGACGCACGCACTCCTGTAGGCCCTTCCGCCCAGTCAGCCACGCGACCCACACGGCCAGGACAGGCCACACCACACCACTAGAACAGACCCACTCTCTTCTTCCTCTTCTTCCTCCTCACTCCGGCTATAAATACTCGCCGTCACACTTTGGATTCCTCTCTCTCTTCTCCACACTCCACTATCTCCATCCCCTTCCACTCGCTCTCTCCCTCCCTCTCTCTCTCCGCCAGGGGGAAAGGCAAAGGAAAAAGGAAGGCGCGGGAGGCCAGCCGGTGGTGGGGAATGGCCGGCGCGTCCTCGCCGCCCCCGACGCCCAAGTCGCCCAAGCTGCAGCCGCCGCTCCTCGAGCGCGCCAAGGGCCCCTCCGGCCTCGACAAGATCGTGCTCCGCGACCCGCGCGGGTTCACCGCCGAGGTACGCGGCCGCCTCTCCCCCCTCCCCCTCCCCTCCCGCTCCCCCGCCCGTTTCCAGCCGATTCGGAGCGCATTCCCCGCGGATCCGCCGCGGGGCTCGCCGGCGCGCGCGCGTTCTCAGGGAGGGCAGGGCCGCCGGTTTCAGAATCACAGGCGTCCGGGGCGCGCGATTTTCGGGCGGATTTCGTGGCTCCGCCGGCCCATCAATCCGAGGCGCATTATGTCGTACCGCGCTCCGATAGGGTTTAATTGTTAGCGTCTCCTTCTACCTTTCCCCTTTTGATCAGAGGAATTCGCGGTGCCATTTCGCCGTCCTCCCGTCAGTCAAACGCGGTTTAATCCTCCAGGAGCACCGTTGCAATCAGATTTCGCGAGTTGTCTCAAACCAAAATACTTTCGCGTGCGCGCAAATCCTGTGAAAAATCAAAGCCAAGAGACGCGGCTGCGGCCATACGTCCCTGTAGCATTCACAGCTTGGTAGCTGGACTGGGTAAGATGTGATGGTGATAACCGATAGGACACAAGTTTTACGCAGACAATCATCTTTAATTCTTTATCACGCTCGGGGACCCAGCGGAAAAGACGCACCGACTATGCTACCGCTCGAAAGCGAGAGGGGACTAAGTAGGTTTACCCCCCTAACGTTTCCAGGATCGGATGGCTAATCCCCTGTCCGCTGGCGTTTGGTCCCATATATGCGTGTCATGGCCCTTTTTTAGGGGGAGGTGCTATCCTACCAATCCTCCTTTTTTAATGACAAGTTGTGGGAGCCACAGGGCTGTGGGTTCCTGATTGTGGCTCTGGCGTGTTAGGCCGATCGAGCGAGCTGCATACCAAATTTAACTTTGATTGATGTGTTACTTTCGGTGTACTTGTCAGCTTGTGCCAGCTGCTTAGCATGACAGGGTCCTGCTCGCCCGATGCACTAAGCTATGGGAGGTGTGTTTGAACTTGTGAGCTTAGCTATGCTAAAGACAACTTTAGAATTACAAGATGAACTTGAGTATGTGTTGCTCTGTTTCCCGGCCATGCATTATTGGAATGGAGGGCCTGGCAGACAACCTAAGGCATCTAATTTCTTGTGGCTTATTGAAACTGTAAGATCGAAGAAGGTGAGATTTGATCGCATTAAAATTCCACCATATGCCATTTATAAGTATATATCAGTGCCAACTGGCAACTAAAACGTGTTTGTGGTCTGTGGAGCTATTGTTACAATGACGGCAGTGCCCTTGTTAGATGAATGAGTTGTGCCCTGGTTAGCATTTTACCCAGATGTTTGGGTTAATCCTTCTTTTTACTCTTGTCACGGCTATACTTAAATTTTGTCAGGCAAGAAGGTTCTAAACTTCTGTTTGGTGTGATGCTTGCATACGAGTAGGACTCGGAGCATCCATTTTGAATTCTCCTGCATTATTGATGCCTAACCTTTCCACCCTTGCTCTGCCAAATCTCAAGAATTATCCGTACTGCAAAATAAATATTTATGGCCTGGTCCCTACGTGTATTATTGCCAATTATCATCACCTTTTTAGACGCAGACCAGTCCTGCTAATCAATTGTCTTGTCTTTTGCTAGGTCCGTCTATATGGAGGGCAAGTTACCTCTTGGAAGAATGAGCAGGGGGATGAGTTACTTTTTGTAAGCAGCAAGGTACAGAGCAATTCATGAGGTCATGGATGACCTCATTGCCCAAGTCATTACTTTGTTGTATCGATAAACTTCTATTGGATGCATTGACACATCCCTGTCATCCTTGTCCCACTAATTAATTTTGTTGTTTGTCCCCATTTGACCACAAGCCTAACACGTTCTGATCAAGTTTCCTTTTGAGCATGACCACAAACAACTGCCTCATCTTGGCCCGTATTGGCAATTCTGGCCATGTTAGATGTTACATTTGTTTTGCACCATTGGAAGTTTAACCCCATTAATTATGAAGTTTCACACTGTAATACCGGCACATATTACTTAATATTTTGATTATCTACGTGTTACTGCAGTAATTATAGCATCTCTGAACTGTATTTTCAAAATACAATCCCTTTCAGGCAGTTTTCAAGTCTCCAGGAGCAATTCGTGGTGGCATACCCATCTGCTTTCCCCAGGTATGACAGCTTCATCAATATTTACTTCCATAAATTCATTGTAATGTTTTGCCTTCTCTGGTCATCCAAACGAACTATATAAATGCAGTTTGGAACACATGGAAATCTTGAAAAACATGGATTTGCAAGGAACCGGCTATGGCTCGTTGATGATAATCCTCCACCACTCCCAGTAAACAGCGGTATTAAAACTTATGCAGATCTCATTCTGAAGCCTTCTGAAGAAGATCTCAAGATCTGGCCTCACAGGTCCGTGATCAACCATCCAGAGATCATGTTTCCTTCCTTCTCTTCATGTCGCCAATTCTGATTCTGCTCCTCATGTCTTTGGACAAACTATGGCTTGCAGATTTGAATTCCGGTTAAGAGTTGCTCTTGGACCCAAAGGAGATTTGTTTCTTACTTCCCGAATTAGAAACACCAACACTGATGGAAAACCTTTCTCATTTACATTTGCATATCATACATACTTCTCCGTGTCTGACATAAGGTGCGTCTATGCTTTGCAATTTCTTTTCCTCCCTTTTCTCAGTTTTTTTCCTCCCTGGATATTTCAAGCTCAAACTTCTCCAAGGGTTTAGAATTGCAACAGTGAAATCATGTTAGTGTAAAGCTGTCCAGACATCCAGTGGTATATGTGCTTGGGTTTACTCGGCAATGGTGCACCACCAGACACAGATCCACCTTTCAAGAGGCTTATATACATGGTATTTGTGTCATTGGTACCGAGCCAACTACCAAGAGTCTAAGACCAGTAGTTCCATTAAAAAATGGAGCAGATGTACAAATAGGCTGGTTTCCTACCCTGGTTTCATATTGTTAATACCATGGTACAGGCTCATGTATGTGATAGTTGCGGTGCTTGTATTAAACCAAGGCTGGTAAATTCAGCACATTTTCTTGGAGCAGATGCGAAACTCTGCTGCTTTAGTTCTGATTCTCATATTGTTAGTGCCGGCATATGAACAACTTTTCAAAATATTGGTCTTGCTTTTATTGGTTAGTGCCAGCAGTATGACAGTAGAGAAAAGGGGGTTCAGGTTCTTCCTTTTTCCTCTGCTGGTGAACATATTCAAGTAATTATTAAATTATCGCAGATAAATAAACGTATGCTTGGGTGTTAAGTTGTTTCCTTTCGTTGGGATTGAGTCAATGGATAAGGGCAAAATTGTTACCTATCCTGGCTTGTTAGAATACTGCATCCTCATGCTTAGATAGTGGACACTGTGGAACAGGGTTTCTAAAGTTTTGCTTGAGTTTGCCCATTGATAATTCTGTAACCCAGAGTGCTTATCTCAGTTAGGACAGTGCATATTAAAACTGAACTGAACCAGGTTTTTGCGGTTTTAGATTTTTTGGTACAGTATCAATATCCGGTACCGTTTTAGCCTTGGGTTAGTTCGGAGGAATTGGTAGATACTGAAAACCAAAGTTCCAGGACCACAGAAGTGTCTCGCTTCCGTTTTCCACCTTTCTGTGGCACACATGGATCACGTGGCAGCACCATAGCAGCAGTTAGCAGATTGGACTTGTGTACTATTATTAAGTAAACTAGCAAGGGCTGTACGCTGTAGCGACTCAACTTGCACTTGTCAGCTTGTGTGATGCACGGTGCCGCTGTAGCCTCTAGTCTAGCCTGTAGCTTGTAGGCTTGTTATTGCGTGTGTGACTGATCGGCACATGGTCTACGCTTTGCCACGTGATCACTTGAGAATGCTGATCAGTCTGAGTATCCCGGCGTTGACTATTCAATCCACATTGCGCATAACAAGCTTGAAATGTTCGGATATACGAACAGAAGTAAAATATGGTGGCTTTATTATTAAATTCTGGTCAACTTCGGTTAGTTTGGTATTTACCAAAACCTACCAAAATAATTTGGTATTTACTGAAACTGTAATTTATTTACCAAACGAACTGACTGAATTAACCGAATGCTCAGGACTAATCTCAGTGCAAAAACAGTTGCTGCTGTGAGTAAAAACTAATGATGATTTCCAATGCACATTTGGTGATAACATTGAGCAATTTTAGTTTTACTTTTTGTAGCTTCCCTGTTCCAATGCATCATAATTGAAAACTTTATTATGTGCTTACTGAAACTGCAAAATTCCTTAGCGAAGTACGTATTGAAGGGCTGGAAACAATGGACTACTTTGACAACCTGAAGGGAAAAGAGCGATTCACAGAGCAGGGGGATGCTCTTGTGTTTGAATCAGAGGTAAGTAAGCCACTTCAATGTTACATATGATTATATGAAGCTACAGCTGCTGACTTGTAAAACTTTGCTGTGAAGATTGATAAAGTATATCTGGACACACCACCAAAAATTGCAATTATTGATCATGAGAAGAAAAGAACATTTGTGCTTAGGAAAGATGGGCTTCCAGATGCTGGTAAGTTAATTTGGCAGTGAAAACTGTACCTATCTGTGTCAATTCTTATTTAACTTACTACAAAATCCATACTTCCGTTATCATTTTGCCCTTTGTAGTTGTATGGAACCCATGGGAGAGGAGGTCAAAAACCATTCTTGATTTTGGTGATGAAGAATATAAGCACATGTTGTGTGTGGAGCCTGCAGCTGTTGAGAAGCCCATTACCTTGAAGCCTGGTGAAGAGTGGAAAGGAAGGTTGGAGCTCTCAGCTGTTCCTTCCAGTTACTATAGTGGTCAGTTAGATCCAGACAAGGTTCTTCATGGTTGAAAATCCTCACTTGGTTCATCTCGTACAGGTAATGTTAAACCCTAGATTTGCAACTGTTTGGGTGGCTAGTTGGAAACATGGAAATACATTTCTTAAATAATGCTGCCGTAACTGTATGGACACAGAGATTATTAGTAAAAGGAAGTTAACTTTGAGAATTCTGCATCATTTACAATTAACTTTCTTTGTGTTCTTGGAATAGTTGGTTTAGGAATGTGTTGATGCCTAAAGGTTCTAGTTTAGACTAAAAAAACAGTAAAGTTTTGATTTCAACACTGGGGCTATGTCTTTGAGCCCTCTTTTCTTTGCCAAACCCACACTCTAACGAAATGCATGGTGATTGTTAGTGTTTGGGGTGAGAGGGGCTACAAACTAAACTATCAAAGCACGTGCGCAGTAAGCGCAGTGAGTTTTTTTAGATGGAGTATGACTATTCCATTGTACTGATAAGCCAGGAAAATCTCCTGCCATCAAAATGGGTTACAAAGTCTGGGAAAAGATAAATCCACTGCATGGTGATCATCCCCAAGAGCAGAACCTTTCTTTGTCAGCTCATGCCCTAGGCAGTCTGTATTGGCTGTGAAGCAGTCGGACAGGTAGCTAATTGCATATGACACTAGGTATAAGCCTCATGGTTACAAGTCACAGCCAGAAGCCCCAAAACTTATCATCAGCTGGTCCACCAAAGTTTGGACAGCAGTACAACTTCAGTACACCCATACTTTGACAGATAAGGCATAAAAAGAAATCTATGTAGAAATATAATAGGACCAAAATATTCCCATTAATAAATACCACACACTCCCCTAAAACACACACACACACAAATAATGAGGTATAAAGAATAGGAGGGCGTGAAAAGTCGTGGGAAATTTCACCTCATGGTTGGAAACATAAGTACTACTGTTTGGAATTAGAGATGGTATATCCATAATATCTGAGTAGCTGTCAATAATAATAACAATATCCGACTAGGAGGCCATTCGGTACCTCTCCGCTCCTAACTCCGCTGCGGAGCGGAGCGGCACTCAGTGCAATTTTGGCGAGCGGCCAGATGGCTGCTCTGCCCGCTCCGCTCCCTGGCGAAGGAGCAGACTATTGCCGAACACAGCCTAGTTCTAGATATGCATTTCTGATGTGCGCATGTCTGCTGCTGCTTTTTTTGTTTTTAACTTGTGGCTCATCGATTTCCTCAGGAACACTTCATGGCACTTTATATTACCTGGTGCTTTGTCTGTCCGGTGTTGATGCTATGTGGACTTTCCCAGGGGCTCTCATTTCCTTGTCGTCTCCACCTCCATATGTTCATTCCTTTATATATAGAAGGAGGCGAGCACCGGAATAACGAAACCTCCCCAGCGGCTCAATCTCGGAACCTGTCTTCGGTGAACTCAGTTCAGTGTTCAGTCGCAGCAAGAAAGAAGCGAATAATAGCATTCCGTAGTTTAGGGTTGCCTCCTGGCCCTGGACAATGGGTGGTTTGTTGTACTTCTGCATCGGGCTAGGAAATCTACTACCAATTGTTATCAGACTATTGTCTGTACTCCTCTAAGATCTGTACATATGCTATCTTAGGAACTTCCTGGTGTGAGATAAGTTAAGGAGCACAATTTATCATGTGCTGCTGGTAATGCAAGTGTGTTCTAAACCTTAATAACAAGTGGATTCTCTTATTACCTTGTCAATTTACTTATACTCGTCAGAATCCATTCAGTCTGCGCGGTCATATTATTCTGCATTTCGAGGAGAACAAAAATGATGTAGGATTCGAGGCGTACGTCGGCTGCTGTCTAAATCCTAGTGACCTGAGGTTCTTATGGAAAGAGGAGCCCTTGTCGTAGAGAAAGCAGAGATTCCCGGCCAAGTTGCAACTGCTCCCACCCCATTTGCCCACATATATATCGTGTGATCTGATCCAGTCGCTCGTCAAACATGACAGGAACCTCCAAATAAAGAGGGGAGAAGGGAACACAAAGGCGTCTCTCGCAAGTAGACATCTTCCCCGTCAACGTCTGTATTCGTATAGATGAGGTTTGTGTACGTCTCCAACCACTTTACACATTTTATTTCGAAACTGATAGCACCTTGTGTGTGTGTGTGGATAGGATAATGTATGTATAGTCTGTGAGCGTACACGGCAAGAAGAATAGCTTCCCCACCAAGTTCAATCCTAGGATTCATGCCTATCTTCTCCTGCCCACTAGGGTTCCAACATAAGATCAGACCGGGGTGTTCGTAAACTAAAATAAATAGTACTCCCTCTGTAAACTAATATAAGAGCGTTTAGATTACTAAAGTAGTGATCTAAACGCTCTTATATTTGTTTACGGAGGGAGTATTTGTCATTTTTTTAAAGTCTGACTGCAGATGCTCGTTATTAACCACCCGGCACCCTTTGAAGAGATTTTTACTGACTAAAAAGGTGGGTATGTATATACATCACAAATAAAGAGCACACACTGAATATTGACAAGAGAAACCACTGAGCAAGTGAAATTTCCCACCATCTAACCAAGAGTTTATTTCCTGTTCCCTTTTTCTTTGTTCACTGAACCTTGTGAACTGAAGGAAGCCAAGAAGTCTTGAAGGCACAAACAAATGTTTCATTCTAGAGAGTAGAAAAAAGAATACAAATCTTGTGTCTAGACATTTCAGGAGAATCTGTTTACACTAAACAAGCAGGGGCTGCTAGTGCTAGTGCTAGACGGTCTTGGCGGCGACGGATTTGCAGATGGGGCACCAGTTCTTCTGCCGGAGCCAGTGCTGTATGCAGGTGATGTGGTAGTAGTGCTTACACGCCATGTTCCCCACCTCCTCACCACCAGAGTACTCCTCCTGGAAACAAAATTACATCACAAGCGTCAGATCACACACGAATCCTGAAAGTTTAGTTTAGCAGTAGTGACACTGAAACTCTGCATATATATGAACTTTACCTGGCATATGCTGCATTTTCTGTCACAGTCTTGGTGTGTCTCTGGGGCTGTGGGCGTGTACAGGCTTCGTTTCAGGCACTTGTACAACGCGTCCTCTGAAAGCCCGGTGTTCACCGTGCCGATCCGGTCACCCAATGCGAGCAATTCCTGCAGAATGAAGTGTCAGATATATGATGATCCAAAGAACAGGCAGAAGCAATGCATCCCAAATGTGCCAACAAGAGGAAAGTTTGGATGGAGAACAAGTGATCATGATCGTACCTCGTAGGACATGCCGTCGATGTCCATCCTCATCGCCCGGTGCCGATCGCTGAGCATGAAGTAGTTCTCCAGCTGCAGCATAATTTCATGGTTCAGATAACATTGTTTGTAAAATTCTCCGAGTTTTTGGGATGACCATGATGCAGTGAGTGACAGAGTGTGCCATTACCTCTTCGCTGCCTTCGACGTCGAAGCGCCAGTACCCGCTGGAGTCCTCGGCGCCATCCTGCAGAGACGACCCTCCCTGGAGACTACCCCTGTACCTTGCTAGGAACCCAGAGATGAACCCTTCGGTAGGCGCCTGCTCCCTTGCTGCCCGCTGCCCAACCATCACTGGGTCACCTGAATTCCCCCTGGCACCACCACCACCGGTGTCCCTTCTAGGCGCCCTGCGACTACCTCCTGCGTTTTCGCCTTCGTCTGCCTTCCTTATCCGGGACACAGCACGGCGCATGGGCTTCGACGCCGCTGATGACCGGGTGGCGCCACCGCCAGAAGAACTGGCACTGAATCCACCAGACGATGACGATGGGCTGCTCATTTCCCTGGCCAGCGACCGCTTCCTTGACGCGTTCACCCTGTCCTTGAGGCGTGCCAGCAGGTCACGGCCGGCACCGGGAGTCGCCGCCTCTCCTGTGCCGTTGTCGGTTTCGCTACAGGGCTCTGCTGGATTGCTGCTTCCCTCTGGAGGTTTCCTGACAGGTTGTGACCTCCGGGGGGTTGGTGCTGCTTCCTTGGCTGCTGGTTCCCTGTGGCTGTGCATTGGCCGGCCTTTGTCTGCCGAATGCCGGGCGCCGTTGCAGCCATTGCGCGAGCAGCAAGCGCCGGCCTTGCGGCGGGACCTGTCCTCCCTGAAGAGAAGGATGGATCCCCCCTTGGTGAAGAGGAGGCCGCCGACCGTCCGTCGCCCCATGTGTTCATCCATGCTAATTAATTAGAAATGATCACCTGAGACTGAAAATCAGATATGTTTGTTAGAACAGATTCAACTGTCAGTTGAGTCGATTCTCCACCTAGAAAAGAAAGATTCTGAACATATAGGAATGGTGAAGTGTCCTACTCCATGACACTGTCAAGTCTCATGTGCAATGAGAGATGACACAGATACTGTTCGTACGGTTCAGCAGCAAAGTCGCGTAATAAGGGGCATATGACTAATAACTGAAAAAGCGTACGGAACCAACATGAACACGTACTATATAACTAATTTTTTTTGTTTCAGTTAGGTGTGGTGGCCCTCCCTCCATGTAGGCCTGCCTATAACAGAAATTTCTTAGGCAGACAGACACTTACATGAGCTGTATTGGCTAGGTGCCACCTGGTTTTCAAAGGCAGGTGTGTTTTCACCGTACCAAGGCGACTTTTCACCCTAAGGCAAGCAAACCACCTTCCCTGTGCCTCGACCAAATGAAGATGTTAACAGTTCATTCAGAAGAAGAAGAAGAAGAAAAAAGATGAAGATATTAACTGCAACGCGCTCCCTTCACGTTAAAACCATCTCCTTCTCTTTTTATCCTGAATCAAAGCTACTCCCTCCGTTCCAAAATAGATGACCCAACTTTATACTAACTTTAGCACAAAATTGGGTCATCTATTTTGGAACAGAGGGAGTAGTATGTAGGAGTATCGGTTTTTCTGTGAGGTCAAATCGCTAATACCCAGCCTAGCACGTCACAGAGGTGGCGGCGGTGGTGGTACTGGTGCTACTGTATCTGAACCGAAAGGTGTACTGGTTCCACCCCTCCTTTCGGGAATCGGACGAAAGGGGAGGCAGTTGACGCGTACGGGCTACACAAAACGCAACACTTGGTGCCATGGCATGGCACTCCCCTACCACAGGATAGTTGAAACAGTATCGACGCCGGCCTTGGTCCATCCGAAGGAAGGGAGAAGGAAAAAAAAAGGTAGGAAATCGTTGGGTTCCAGAGCATCCAGGCAAAGCAACCGGCTGGAGGAGCAGGCGGGGAGGGAGAGGAAGAAATCAATCAGGAAGAGACCCGGACCTCCCTTCCATGGCGCCTCAATCACAGGAGGCGACAATCCAAGGTCGATCAACATCAAAACGAAAAGAGAGGAGAGACTTAATCGAATAATCCGTTTGATCGATCGCCTTCTCCTCCCTCGTGGATGAATGAATCCAAGAGATGAATGAACCGCACATACATACATACATACATACATACATAGACCGGTTCTTCAGAATACAGGGGGAAATTTATCCAGAGATGGAAGGCTAACATGATCGAACGCAGCGTATGAGCAGATTACGGGAGGAGGAGGAGGAGGATACGGGGAGGCAAGAGGCAACCAACCTTCCTTCCTTCCTTGTGCAGCCCGCCTTCCCCTGTTGGGGCTCCCCTCCAATGAACCGGGCCGGGACCGAGACCGGATTAAATTCCTCGAGGGAGAGGGGAGAGAGTGGGGGAGGGAGGGAGGGAGCCGGGGGTGAGAAGAACCAGTGGAGTTCTTATATATAGATGCCGAGAAGCCACACACGCACATGAAGAGAGAAGAGAAGGGCGAGCGGGGAGAAGCTTGAACCGAAGGGCAACGCAACAGAGACCGGGGAAGAGGAAGGAAGGCGGCCGTGGCGGGGGCGGGGCAGCGGGCGTGCGACCCACGTCGGATCCGATCCGGGCCGTCGGATGGGGCGGGAGAGTAGGATCGGACGGGTCAAGCGATCGAGGGAGAGATGCCCGCCGCGGGGCCCGCTCCAACGGAACGAGCCCCACCACCCGATCTGCCCTGCCGGACTGCCTGCCACCGGGGCTGACGCGTGGGCCCGCCGCGCCGGCCCCCGCGATTTTCGCGGGCCGGATCCCGGCGTTTCCTGCGCTGGTTTGGTATATACTCTCTCGTTTTGGAGCGCAAATTAATTACCTGCGCATCTCCTCTGCTAAGATTTTTTTTCTTGTTGCCGGATATCTCCTGCTAACATTTTTTTCTTTCGGATTTTCTCCTGCTATAAGATTAACAGTAGATTTCCCTGAAGCAATCGCTCGTTGAGATCCGTCTTTTATTTCGTGGGGATTTGCAGAAATCCATTTGGACAATCGAATGATTCAACAAGATTTCAGTGTTCTAAATGGGATTGAGGTGTGTGTGCTGTGAAATGATACCTGAGGCTAAAAAGAGTGTGCATGCACGGTGTGGTCAGCATGCTAGTTAAGCTATACTAGAAGCCTTTTTCTCAAACAAGTAAATAAATTAAGCTATGGAGGCGTGCCACATGGGAGAAATATGCATGCGTTCGTTTTGGGGTGGTGTGTCCCATCTCCCATGTTGGCAAAACGGAAATTTGTTGAGCTAGCTACTAACTTTTTCTGTGGTGCCGATCACTTGCATGATGATGATAAACTAC
Organism: Triticum aestivum; assembly: GCF_018294505.1. Taxonomy (NCBI): domain Eukaryota; kingdom Viridiplantae; phylum Streptophyta; class Magnoliopsida; order Poales; family Poaceae; genus Triticum; species Triticum aestivum. The sequence continues at coordinate 692,517,551 of NC_057797.1, forward strand.
TAGTTATTTGTTTAGGACGAGCCAAACCAACTTGGCCGAGGCTGTAAAGTGTAAAGCACCACGTCCATGCCATGCATGCTTAATCTTTCTTCTCGGTACAACTAGCCACTTTTATCCCTCTGTTTTCTTATCACCAAAATCATGGTGTGGAAAGGCAATCCGATCGTATTTGCTCGCTGAAATTCGTACAAATCCGACACGACCTATCGTATCAGTACCGCCAACCGGAGGATGACAACAACTGAGCTTTCACTTGGACGCACGCATCACCCATACTATTATGTAATAAACTGACCCTAAGTACGTACTTATCTGCAAAAGATATTCTGATCCTGATCGCGCAAGCGATCGATGTGGCCCGAATCTTCCAGGAAATAAGCCGATAACTAATTTAACCGGCGGTCGCTGGATTCTCCAGATGGAGGTTGCTAGGAGCAGGGAAAGGATCGGGACCTTTTTCGTGTCAAGTTGTTTGTGGCTCACGGCTCACTCTGACTTACACGGCACAAATTCATTTACAGATCGTTCTCATATATCTACGGGTGGAGTACGTGGCTTTGCGTACATGACTGCGTAGAGTTAATAGGTTTCCAACTTCAGAAAAGGTACTAGGAACAAATAATTTATTAATTAGTAGTATTACTTTTATTGGAACTGCCTAAATTTAGAGTCAAAATGGCGAGTGATAATCTCGCCGCATATCCCTCCCAAGATAATGATCTCGCTGTCATGAATACATCAGTGCGCAAGGACGCAAAGAACTGGTCAATACATTTTTTTGGGTACTTCTGAAAAGAAAAGGGTCTGAAAACAGGGGAGAACGTACTGTTTGAGCAAAATCAGGATGTGTACATGCATGACATGTAATGGTTCTCCGCTTTATCTTTTGTTTGGTGCAAGCTACTTCCTCCTTATTAAAAAGTTGAATATGTTCGTGCATGTATGTGTGCGTATGGCTGGCTTGGAGTTGGGGTTGGAGTGAACCGTGCCACTAGCACCATTAGTGCGATGATGATGTGGTGCAGTGCGTGCAGGCCGGCCGCCGGAAAGAAAAGAAAGGCGACCCGGCCGGGGGGAAAGGTGGCCGGCAGTTGACGTACGGGGGCTGCTGGCCGGTACCCTAATCTAACCCCTCTGCCTTTTCCATGTTGGTTTGCCTTTGTGGGCAGCTGAGTTGACATGAAGGTAGGCAGGTGAGGTGAGTAAACATATGGGGTCGCGATAATACGGGAGATATCAGCTCATCAGTAGATGACACGCGTGGCATGCGTGTGTGCTCTGAGCTGGTCAAACGGCGGCGGCGTGATGGGACGGTTTTAGGGCGTGAGCAAGCACCATTTGCAGGAGATTCTTCTACTTTCGTTTCAAGTCTCACGGCGGCTACATGGGTCAACTCAAGGGAATGGAAAAATCGGGCACCCAGCTGCTGCTGTTGTTGCTGGAATAGGCCGGGAAAGTGGCTTGATTCGGAGATCTAACCATGTGTGTTAGACAACGCTAATTTGTTTCGGGAGAAACTTCTAATTTATTCATCAACCGTCATGATGTAGAGAACACAAGAAGTATGGTGCAAGGGAACGTGCCACGCACCCCCCAAAAAAACCGTGCACAATACGAGCCCAACAACACTATGGCGCTACAAGTAACGGTCTTCTCATGACTAACGATTAGCAAAGCGGTAGTAGAGGAAGAAGCAAAGCGGTAGTAGAGGAAGAAGGTGATGCTCACCGATTTCCATATCTAGCTTATACCTCCCGACGGTGGGATGCCCCGGGGTAGGTCTATGATACAGATTTGGACCAGCAAGCTCAACGGCCTAGTCGTCACTCGTCAGCAGGAAAATCATTTGGTTGGGCCGGACCGGTAAAGCCTATCCGACCGAACACCATGAAGCCTATTCGGTTAACCACTGTAACATCCATTCGACTAGACCAGGACATGCTCAATCGAGACGAACGTTACCCACAACATCATCAAGACAATGACATGGTAACTCTACCCGCAGCTGCCATCATTTTATGGCCGTTATTACATCAGGGCTCTCTCAACCCATGTAACTCCACCTTCTCACCGTAGTACATAAGGTGAAAAGGGTGTGAGACATAGACATGTTCACTCAAGTTTACAGGCTAGACAAATTCTTTGTAATCACTCGGCTCACACAAGAGAGAACACATCCAAGCAGAAGTAAGGTGTTGCCATAGAATAGGGGGCTGAATCTGGGTAAAACCTCCACTGTGTGAAAGCTCGTACCTAAATCTTTCGTGTGATGGTACACACAATCTTCTCTGCCCTAAGCCACCCGCCGATGACTGGAGATGATTCCTTCTCGACCATCACTCTAGCTTTCACACACTAGAGTCATGTGCTTGCAGTCTTCACGGTAGTTGGCGCGCACAGTTGGCGCCAACCATGGGACCTCCGAGCCCATTGTACTATGATGACTCACAAGTACAAGAGATCAACTGTAGTCCTTTTGATAAGTAAGATTGTTGAACCCAACGAGGAGCAGAAGAAATCAATAAATGATTTTCAGCAAGGTATTTTGTGCAAGTGTTGTAAAGTAGTAGTAGCAGCGAATAGTTTGATTGTAATATAATTTGTAGCAATTAACAAGTAACCAAAGTAACGAAGTGCAGCAATGTGGTTCAATCCTTTTATTGCAAAGGACAAGCCGAAACTACTTCTTATAATGAGCAAAGCATTCTCGACAACACATGACAATTTTGTCTAGTCATGTTCATCAATATTCATTGGTCCCCATTCACTACTTTGATAAGTTGGTATATGGGTGGACCGGTGCTAGGGTGTTCTTACTTGAACAGACAATCCACTTATGATTACCCCCTCTCGCAAGCATCCGCAACTATGAAAGAAGAGTTAAGATAAATTTAAGCATAGCATGAAACATATGGATCCAAAACAGCTCCTTACGGAATAGCGCATAAACTAGGGTTTAAACTTCTATCACTCTCGCAACCCATCATCTCCTTAGTAATACGACACCGCTTTCTCATAGGCCCAAGCATGGTAATGTGTCGTGTAGTCGACGTTCACACTGTAGGGAAACGTTGCATGGAAAACAAAAAAAATTCTACGCACACGCAATGATCTATCCATGGAGATGCATAGCAACGAGGGGGGGGGGAGGGGGACTGTGTCTACGTACCCTCGTAGACAGAGACGGACCACGAAAAAAATTAAGGTGGGGCGAAGTCTCACTAGAATTTTTTATGCGAATCAAAGGAGTCAATACACATTAACAATGCTCACTACAAACCAATAACCAAATACAATAAAAATTAGACACAGGCAATGGCAGTGCCCTACTCTCCTTATGAAAATCTTTCTTAATTTTACCAAGATCAATACTTTTGAAGATCTCTCGCTCAATGTAACACACCATCAAGTCATTAAGCCAGCCATCAGACATCTTGCTGTGCAACTCAGTCTTGATGATTTTCATTGATGAGAAGACTCTTTTAACTGTTGCCGTCGCTACCGGGAGTAACAATGCCAACTCAATGAGACGATAAACAACGGGAAACATAACATGCTTTCAAGTTCAACCATCTTTTTAGCTAGGCTTGCAATATCATGACAAGCTCTAAAGTCTTCAATTCTTCTCATATGGATAATGAATAGCTCTAGGTTATCAACTATATGGTCACGTTCATAATCTGAGAAATCCTCATGATAAATCTCTGTGAGTCTAGCAAGCTTATTCACATTGAATTTAAGGCTTCAAGCTGCTGTTAAAATTTGCTACAAATCTGCTTTAAGCTACTGTTAAAATATCATCCATTCGGTCATTACAAATCTACAATCTGCTTGAAGCTACAACTACTGTTAAATTTGCTATAAAAATTCAGAAAAGTTCAAAAATTACCTCCTACCCTTTCCTTTCTTTTCCATCTTCTTGCAATCTGGCCAGAATTGCGCCGGAGTCAGAAGTGGCCGGACTACCAGACCGCTGTTGCCGCCGCCGCTAGGCGCCTAGGCCCCGGCTTGCGCCACCGCTTGCGCCGCCGTCGCTTGCTCCCGCGGTGCCGCCGTCCTAGGCAGTCGCCGCCACCGCAGCCGCCGCTCCTACCTCCTGGGCTCCTGGTGACCTGGCCAGCCGCCGCCGCCGCTCGCTAGGGTTGCCACGTAGCGTCGTGTCGAAAGGTCGAGTACTGGTCGAGACAGAGAAAAACCTACGCTCGAACCTGGCCAGGCCAGCCGTGACGCGTCGTTTCATGGCTGTCTCGGCCCATCAAACCACTGGCCGCGTTGGCCCATAAGAACGAGTGAATGACGATGCAGCCTTTTCTATTAGCGATCGATGGACAAGGCAGCCTCTGTATCGATGCATACATATTTTTTTTTTCAAAATTAAGGTATGGCAGGCGCCATACCCTGCCCATCGGGGAGGTCCGCCAGTGCGCGTAGACCGTAAGCGGAAGCGTTTCTCAGCGCGGTTGGTGTAGTTGAACTTCTTCGCGCTTCAACCGATCAAGTACCAAACGCATGGCACCTCTGCGTTCTGCACACGTTTAGCTCGATGACGTCCCTCGCCTTCTTGATCCAGCAACACGTCGAGGTAGTAGATGAGTTCCGTCAGCACGACGACATCGTGACGGTGATGGTGAAGTGATCCTCGCAGGGCTTTGCCTAAGCACTACAGAGATATGACCGTGGGAGTAAACGGTGAAGGGGGCACCGCACACGACTAACAATTGTCTGGGGTGTGCTAGGGGGCGCCCCCCACATATATATAGGTGGGAGGGAGAGGGGAGAGGCCAGGAGGCGCCCCAAGTAGGACCGAATCCTACTTGGGTTCCTCCTAGGCCAGCGCCCCCTTCCTTATTTACTGGAGGAGGGAGGAAAGAGGAGGGAGGAGGGAAGGACGGGGGAGGCCAAATCCCCCCTTTCCTTCTCCCTTCCCCTCTTTCCTTCTCCTCTGGTTCAGCCCATATGAGGAAATAGGAGGGAGGAGAGAATATGTTCTTTTGTACAACTCTTGTTTCAGATCCTTTGCAGGAAAACTACTCTTCAAATGGGAAGGAACGTATATTATCGAAGAAGTATACCGCTCTGGAGCTATCAAAATAAATAATGCCGAAGGTTGTCAATGGGCAAAGAATCAAACACTACATCTCAGGTACGCCTATTAATGTTGAAAATAATATTGTCCAAACTATTACACCGAGGAACACGTAAAGGAAACCTTCCGGAACACTCCAGAATCGTGAAAAATAGGAGGTACATGATACGGTAAGTAAACGGACTCCGAAAAGTCTGCAAAAATATTTTTTGTCAGTTTTGAAATATTACAAAAATTAGGAAAATAATAAACAACCCAGAAGGCAACCGGGAGCGCACAAGACACCAGTGTTGGGGAACACAGTATTTAAAAAAAAATTCCTACGATCACGCAAGATCTATCTAGGAGATGCATAGCAACAAGAGGGGAGAGTGTGTCCATGTACCCTCGTAGACCGAAAGCGGAAGCGTTTAGTAATGCGGTTGATGTAGTCGAACGTCTTCGCGGTTAACCGATCCTAGCATCGAACATACGACACCTCCGTGTTCAGCACACGTTCAGCTTGATGATGTCCCTCGAGCTCCTGATCCAGTTGAGGACGAGGGAGATTTTCGTCAGCACGACGACTTGTTGACAATGATGATGAAGTTACCAGCGCAGGGCTTCGCCTAAGCACTACAACGATATGACCGAGGTGTGTAACTGTGGAGGGTGGCACCGCACATGGCTAAGAGAAGACTTGGTCTTCGGGGTGCCCCCTACCCACGTATATAAAGGAGGGAGGTAGAGAGGCTGCCCCCCTAGGGGCGCGCCAAGAGTATGGAGTTCTACTAGGACTTCCAAGTCCTAGCAGGAATCCTTTCCCTTTTTGGAGTAGGAGAGAAGGAAAGAGGGAAAGAGAGAGGGAGTAGGAAAAGGCAAGGGGGCGCCGCCCCCTTCCCCTAGTCCAATTCGGACCAATGGGGGGGGGCTACCTCCCCTTGGCATGCCTCCTCTTTTCCCGTATGGCCCAATAAGGCCCATTACTTCTCCCGGTGAATTCCCGTAACTCCTCGGTACTTTGAAAACACCCGAATCACTTGGAACCTTTCCGATGTCCGAATATAGCCTTCCAATATATGAATATTTACATCTCGACCATTTCGAGACTCCTCCTCATGTCTGTGATCTTATCCAGGACTCCGAACAAACCTCGGTCATCAAATCACATAACTCATAATACAAATCGTCATGGAACGTTAAGCGTGCAGACCCTACGGGTTCAAGAACTATGTAGACATGATCGAGACATATCTCCGGTCAATAATCAATAGCGGAACCTGGATGCTCATATTGGCTCCTACATATTCTACGAAGATCTTTATCGGTCAAACCGCATAACAACATACGTTGTTCCCTTTGTCATCAGTATGTTACTTGCCCGAGATTCGATCGTCGGTATCCACATACCTAGTTCAATCTCTTTACCGGCAAGTCTCTTTACTCGTTCCATAATGTATCATCCCGTAACTAACTCATTAGTCACATTGCTTGCAAGGCTTATAGTGATGTGCATTACCGAGAGGGCCTAGAGATACCTCTCCGATACACGGAGTGACAAATCCTAATCTCGATCTATGCCAACTCAACAAACACCTTCAGACACCTGTAGAGCATCTTTATAATCACCTAGTTACATTGTGACGTTTGATAGCACACAAGGTGTTCTTCCGGTATTCGGGAGTTGCATAATCTCATAGTCATAGGAACATGTATAAGTCATGAAGAAAGCAATAGCAATAAACTAAACGATCATAGTGCTAAGCTAATTGATGGATCTAGTCCATCACATCATTCTCTAATGATGTGATCCCGTTCATCAAATGACAACACATGTCTATGGTTAGAAAACTTAACCATCTTTGATTAATGAGCTAGTCTAGTAGAGGCATACTAGGGACACTATGTTTGTCTATGTATTCACACATCTACTAAGTTTCCGGTTAATACAATTCTAGCATGAATAATAAAAATTTATCATGATATAAGGAAATATAAATAACAACTTTATTATTGCCTCTAGGGCATATTTCCTTCAGTTGAGGCGCGCCTGGCTTGCCTGGCACGCCCAGGTGGGTTGTGCCCACCTTGGGTACCTTCCGGACTTCGCTTTTCCCCCCGCTTGCTTGTTTCCCAAGATAACAAATCTTTATATACATCCCGAACCTATTGACAACCGTATCATAGAGAAATCTTCTGTTCTTCTTTCTTGCTGCTTTTCTAGTAGATCTAAAAATATGTCATCTCAAGACTCAGAGGTTGAGAGCTATGTTGCTAATTATATTGCAAACCCTCAGGCGCATCGTGGTGGGTTGTGCCCTCCTCGGCCCACCTCCATTGCCACTCTTCTGGTATATAAGTCATTTTGACCTAGAAAAAATGAGGAGAGGACTTTAGGGATGGAGCGCCACCGTCTTGAGGCGGAACTTGGGCATGAGCACTTTTGCCCTCCAATGGAGCGATTCCGCCTAGGGAACTTCCCTCCCAAAGGGGGAAATCATCATCACTGTCATCACCAACAACCCTCTCATCTTTGGGAGGGCAATCTCCATCAAAATCTTCAACAACACCGTCTCCTCTCAAACCCTAGTTCATATCTTGTGTTCAATCTTTGTACCGGAACCTCAAATTGGTACTTGTAGGTGACTACTAGTGTTGATTACATCTTGTAGTTGATTACAATATGGTTTATTTGGTGGAATATTATATGTTCAGATCCATTATGCTATTTAATACCCCTCTGGTCTTGAGCATTATTATTATTTGTGAGTAGTTACTTTTGTTCTAGAGGTTACGGGAGAAATCTTGTTGCAAGTAATCATGTGAACTTGATATGTGTTCGATATTTTGATGATATGTATGTTGTGATTCCCTTAGTGGTGTCATGTGAACGTCGACTAAATGGCACTTCAGCATATTTGGGCCTAAGGGAATGCATTCTGGAGTAGTTATTAGTGAAGGAAGTATTCCCTAGAGGCAATAATAAAGTTTTTATTTATATTTCCTTATATCATGATAAATGTTTATTATTCATGCTAGAATTGTATTAACCGGAAACTTAGTACATGTGTGAATACATAGACAAACAGAGTGTCCCTAGTATGCCTCTACTTGACTAGCTCGTTAATCAAAGATGGTTAAGTTTCCTGACCATAGACATGTGTTGTCATTTGATGAACGGGGTCACATCATTAGAGAATGATGTGATGGACAAGACCCATCCATTAGCTTAGCATAATGATCGTTTAGTTTTTCTGCTATTGGTTTCTTCATGACTTATACATGTTCCTCAGACTATGAGATTATGCAACTCCCGAATACCGGAGGAACACCTTGTGTGCTATCAAACGTCACTACATAATTGGGTGATTATAAATATGCTCTATAGGTGTCTCCAATGGTGTTTGTTGAGTTGGCATAGATCGAGATTAGGATTTATCACTCCGTGTATCGGAGAGGTATCTCTGGGCCCTCTCGGTAATGCACATCACTATGAGCCTTGCAAGCAATGTGACTAATGAGTTAGTCAGTGGATGATGCATTACGGAACGAGTAAAGAGACTTGCCGGTGACGAGATTGAACTAGCAGGTATGATGATACCGACGATCGAATCTTGGGCAAGTAATATACCGATGACAAAGGAAACAACGTATGTTGTTATGCGTTTCGACTGATAAAGATCTTCGTAGAATATGTAGGAGCCAATATGAGCATCCGGTTTCTGCTATTGGTTAATGACCGGAGATATGTCTCGGTCATGTCTACATAGTTCTCGAACCCGTGGGGTCCGCACGCTTAACGTTCGATGATGATTTATATTATGAGTTTCATGTTTTGATGAACCAAAGTTTGTTCGGAGTCCCGGATGAGATCACGGACATGACGAGGAGTCTCGAAATGGTAGAGACATAAAGATTCATATAGTGGAAGGCTACATTCGGACACCGAAATGGTTCGGGTCGTTTCGAATAAGTTTCGGAGTACCGGGGGTTACCGGACCCCCCGGGAGGTTAATGGTCCACCATGGGCCTTAGTGGAGAAGAGAGAGGGCCGTCCAGGAGGTGGCACGCGCCCCCCTTGCCCAGTCTGAATTGGACAAGGGCAGGGGGTGGCGCCCCCTCCTTCCTTCTCTCCTCTTCCTCCTTCCCTTCTTCTCCTACTTGTAATAGGAAAGGGGGGACCGAATCCCACTTGGTCCGGGAGTCCAAGTAGGACTCCCCCCATGGCGCGCCCCCTAGGGCCGGCCACCTCTCCTCCCCCTTTATATATGTGGGAGGGGGGCACCCCAAAGGACACCAAGTCTTCTCTTAGCCGTGTGCGGTGCCCCCCTCCACAGTTACAAACCTCAGTCATATCGTCGTAGTGCTTAGGCGAAGCCCTGCGCCGGTAACTTCATCATCACCGTCATCACGCCGTGGTGCTGATGGAACTCTCCCTCGTCCTCAACTGGATCAAGAGATCGAGGAACGTCATCGAGCTGAACCTGTGCTGAACGCGGAGGTGCCATACATTCGGTGCCTGGATCGGTTGGACGCAAAGACATTCGACTACATCAACCGCGTTACCAAACGCTTCCACTTTCGGTCTATGAGGGTACGTGGACACACTATCCCCTCTCGTTGCTATGCATCTCCTAGATAGATCTTGCGTGATCGTAGGATTTTTCTTGAAATATTGCGTTCCCCAACTGTGGCATCAGAGCCAGGTCTATGCGTAGATGTTATATGCATGAGTAGAGCACAATGAGTTGTCGGTGATAATAGTCATACTGCTTACTAGCAACGTCTTACTTTTATTCGGCGCTATTGTTGGATGAAGCGGCCCGGACCGACATTACATGACCGCGTTCATGAGACTTGTTCTACCGACGTGCTTCACACACAAGTGGCTAGCGGGTGTCTGTTTCTCCAGCTTTAGTAGAATCGAGTTTGACTACGCCCGGTCCTTGTTGAAGGTTAAAACAACACAATTGACAAAAAAATCATTGTGGTTTTGATGTGTAGGTAAGAACGGTTCTTGCTAGAAGCCCATAGCAACCACGTAAAGCTTGCAACAACAAAGTAGAGGACGTCTAACTTGTTTTTGCAGGGCATGTTGTGATGTGATATGGTCAAGACATGATGATATAAATTGTTGTATGAAATGATCATGTTTTGTAACAGTTATCGGCAACTGGCAGGAGCCATATGGTTGTTGCTTTATTGTATGAAATGCAATTGCCATGTAATTGCTTTACTTTATCACTAAGCGGTAGCGATAGTCGTAGAATCAGTAGTTGGCGAGATGACAACGATGCCATGATGGAGATCAAGGTGTCAAGTCGGTGACGATGGTGATCATGACGGTGCTTTGGAGATGGAGATCAAAGGCACAAGATGATGATGGCCATATCATATCACTTATTTTGATTGCATGTGATGTTTATCTTTTATGCATCTTATTTTGCTTAGTACGGCAATAGCATTATAAGATGATATCTCACTAAATTTCAAGGTAGAAGTGTTCTTCCTGAGTATGCACCATTGCTACAGTTCATCGTGCCGAGACACCACATGATGATCGGGTGTGATAAGCTCTACGTTCACATACAATGGGTGCAAGCCAGTTTTGCACAAGCAGAATACTCAGGTTAAACTTGACGAGCCTAGCATATAAAGATATGGCCTCGGAACACTGAGACCGAAAGGTCGAGCGTGAATCATATAGTAGATATGATCAACATAGTGATGTTCACCATTGAAAACTTCTCCATCTCACGTGATGATTGGACATGGTTTAGTTGATATGGATCACGTGATCATTTAGATGACTAGAGGGATGTCTATCTAAGTGGGAGTTCTTAAGTAATATGATTAATTGAACTTTAATTTATCATGAACTTAGTACCTGATAGTATTTGCATGCCTATGTTGCTATAGATAAATGGCCCGTGCTATTGTTCCTTTGAATTTTAATGTGTTCCTAGAGAAAGCTAAGTTGAAAGATGATGGTAGCAACTACACGGACTGGGTCCGTAACTTGAGGATTATCCTAATTGCTGCACAGAAGAATTACATCCTGGAAGCACCGCTAGGTGCAAAGCCCGCTGCAGGAGCGACATCAGATGTTATGAACGTCTAGCAGAGCAAAGCTGATGACTACTCAATAGTTCAGTGTGCCATGCTTTACGGATTAGAATCGAGACTTCAATGATGTTTTGAACGTCATGGAGCATATGAGATGTTCTCGGAGTCGAAGTTAATATTTCAAGCAAATGCCCGAATTGAGAGATATGAAGTCTCCAATAAGTTCCACAGCTGCAAAATGAAGGAGAATAGTTCTGTCAGTGAACATATACTCAGAATGTATGGGTACCGCAACCACTTGACTCAACTGGGAGTTAATCTTCCTGATGATAGTGTCATTGACAGAGTTCTTCAATCACTGCCACCAAGCTACAAATGCTTCGTGATGAACTATAATATGCAAGGAATGGATAAGACAATTCCCAAGCTCTTCGCAATGCTAAAGGCTGCGGAGGTAGAAATCAAGAAGGAACGTCAAGTGTTGATGGTCAACAAGACCACTAGTTTCAAGAAGAAGGGCAAAGGGAAGAAGGGGAACTTCAAGAAGAACGGCAAGCAAGTTGCTGCTGATACGTCTCCGTCGTATCTACTTTTGCAAACACTTTTGCCCTTGTTTTGGACTCTAACTTGCATGATTTGAATGGAACTAACCCGGATTAACGCTGTTTTCAGCAGAATTGCCATGGTGTTATTTTTGTGCAGAAATAGAAGTTCTTGGAATGACCTAAAAATCAATGGAGATTATTTTTGGAATATATAAAAAATACTGGAAGAAGAATCCACGTCAGGGGGCCCACACCCTGTCCACGAGGGTGGGGGCGCGCCTACCCCCCTGGGCGTGCCCCCTGCCTCATGGGCCCCCTGACGCTCCACCGACCTCAACTCCAACTCCATATATTCGTGTTCGGGGAGAAAAATAATCAGGGAGAAGTATTCATCGCGTTTTATGATACGGAGTCGCCGCCAAGCCCTAAACTCTCTCGGGAGGGCTGATCTAGAGTCCGTTCGGGGGTTCGGATAGGGGAATCCGTCGCCATCGTCATCATCAACCTTCCTCCATCACCAATTTCAGGATGCTCACCGCGGTGCGTGAGTACAGTGATGGGTTGGATGAGATTTATCATGTAATCGAGTTAGTTTTCTTAAGTTTGATCCCTAGTATCCACTATGTTCTGAGATTGATGTTGCTATGACTTTGCTATGCTTAATGCTTGTCACTAGGGCCCGAGTGCCATGATTTCAGATGTGAACCTATTATGCCCAATCCTATTTGCCACCAGCGGTCGACAAATAGTTTTTTTAGGTGAGGTCGATGATACGTCTCCATCATATCTACTTTTCCAAACACTTTTGCCCTTGTTTTGGACTCTAACTTGCATGATTTGAATGGAACTAACCCGGACTGACGTTGTTTTCAGCAGAATTACCATGGTGTTATTTATGTGCAGAAACAAACATTCTCGGAATGACCTGAAACTTCACGGAGCAAATTTTTGGAAAATATAAAAAATACCTGCAAAAGATGAAGGCCAGGGGGCCAACCACCTGTCCATGAGGGTGGGGGGCGCGCCCCTACCTCGTGGGCCCCCTGGTGCCTCTCCGACTCCAACTCCAGCTCCATATATTGTGTTTCGGGGAGAAAAAAATTGGAGAGAAGAATTCATTGCGTTTCACGATACGGAGCCGCCGCCAAGCCCTAAAACCTCGCGGGAGGGTTGATCTGGAGTCTGTTCGGGGCTCCGCAGAGGGAAATCCGTCGCCACCGTCATCATCAACCATCCTCCATCACCAATTTCATGATGCTCACTGTCGTGCGTGAGTAATTCCATCGTAGGCTTGCTGGACGGTGATGGGTTGGATGGGATCTATCATGTAATCGAGTTAGTTTTGTTAGGGTTTGATCCCTAGTATCCACTATGTTCTGAGATGATGTTGCTATGCCTTTGCTATGCTTAATGCTTGTCACTAGGGCCCGAGTGCCATGATTTCAGATATGAACCTATTATGTTTTCATGAATATATATGAGTTCTTGATCCTATCTTGCAAGTCTATAGTCACCTATTATGTGTTATGATCCATTAACCCCGAAGTGACAATAATCGGGATCGTTACCGGTGATGACCGTAGTTTGAGGAGTTCATGTATTCACTATGTGTTAATGCTTTGGTCCGGTACTCTATTAAAAGGAGGCTTTAATATCCCTTAGTTTCCAATAGGACCCCGCTACCACGGGAGGGTAGGACAAAAGATGTCATGCAAGTTCTTTTCCATAAGAACGTATGACTATATTCGGAATACATGCCTACATTACATTGATGAACTGGAGCTAGTTCCGTGTCACCCTATGTTATGACTATTACATGATCGATCACATCCGACATAATTCTCCATCACCGATCCATTGCCTACGAGCTTTTCATATATTGTTCTTCGCTTATTTACTTTTCCGTTGCTACTGTTACCATCACTATAAAACCCAAAAATATTACTTTTGCTACCGTTACTTTTGCTACCATTATTATCATATTACTTTGCTACTAAATACCTTGCTGCAAATATTAAGTTTCCAGGTGTGGTTGAATTGACAACTCAGCTGCAAATACTTGAGAATATTCTTTATCTCCCCTTGTGTCGAATCAATAAATTTGGGTTGAATACTCTACCCTCGAAAACTGTTGCGATCCCCTATACTTGTGGGTTATCAAGACTATTTTCTGGCACCGTTGCCAGGGAGCATAGCTCTATTATTTGAGTCACTTGGGATTTATATCTGCTTATCACTATGAAGAACTTGAAAGATCAAAGAACCAAGATTTTTCCCTCAACTACGAGGGGAGGTAAGGACTTGCCATCTAGCTTTGCACTTGATTCACCATCTGTTTTGAGTAAACTTGCGATACCTACACATGCTATTGATTCTGATAGGTCGCATGTTATTGATAATGCCACTTCTGCTTTGCATGATACTTATGATGAAACTACTTCTATGCTTGATACCACTGTGCCATTAGGTGAATTTCTTGATGAACAACTTGCTAGGGTTAGAGAGAATGAAATTATTGAAACTGATAATATTGATGAAAGTGATGATGAAGATTCTCCCCTAGATATGAATTGCCTGTTGTGCCTGAGGGTTATGTTATGGATGAAGAAACTGCTAGAGACTTCTTAGCTTGCAATGATAGATCTGATCTTAAGAAATTATTAGCTGACCTTAAAGAAAAGTCTATGAATGCTAGAACAAAATATGACCCTGCTTTTGCTACTTCACCTATCTTTATTACTGATAAGGATTATGATTTCTCTGTCGATCCTGAGTTAATTACTTTGGTTGAATTTGATCCTTTTTATGGCTATGAATCTGAAACTGTTGTGGCACATCTTACTAAATTAAATGGTATAGCCACCCTATATACTCATGATGAGAAAACTCGCTATTACTTTATCCTTAAGTTGTTTTCGTTCTCATTAAAGGGTGATGCTAATACATGGTTTAATTCTCTTGATCCTAGTTGTGTGCGTAGTCCCCAAGATATGATTTATTACTTCTCTACTAAATATTTCCCCACTCATAAGAAACAAGCTGCCTTAAGGGAAATATATAATTTTGTGCAAATTGAAGAAGAGAGTCTCCCACAAGCTTGGGGGAGGCTTCTTCGATTACTTAATGCTTTGCCTGATCATCCTCTCAAGAAAAATGAAATACTTGATATCTTTTATAATGGACTAACTGATGCTTCCAGAGACCACCTGGATAGTTGTGCTGGTTGTGTTTTCATGGAAAAACAATTGATCAAGTTGAATTGCTATTGAATAATATGTTGACTAATGAAAATAATTGGACACTTCCTGAACCAACCCTTAAGCCAACTCCGAAGAAAAGGGGTATTCTATTTCTCAGTCCTCAAGATATGCAAGAGGCAAAGAAATCAATGAAATAAAAAAGGTATTAAAGAAATACATGGTCTTGATAACCCGACACATGTAGTAAAGGTAAATTCTCTCTATAGATTTGATAAATGTGAAATCCCATTTACTAAGTTTGCTAGCCAATGCTTGGATGAGTTTGATGACTTTATGGTTAAATAAGAAAACTTCAATGCTTATGTTGGTAGACAATTGAAATGCAATGCTAATATGCTTGAACACTTGAGTGATTATATGGCTAGTGTTAAAGGTGAACTTAAACTTATTAGTAAACATGCTTCTATGGTTACCACTCAAGTAGAACAAGTGCTTTAGGCTCAGAATGATTTGCTCAATGAATTAAATAATAAGAAGAATGATAATGTTGTTAGAGTTATGACTAGAGGGGGTAAAATGACTCAAGAACCTTTGTATCCCGAGGGCCACCCTAAGAGAATTGAGCAAGATTCTCAGAGAACTAATGTAGATGCACCTAGTCCTTCTAAAAGGAAGAAAAAGAAAAATGATAGGACTTTGCATGCTTCTAGTGAACCTGTTGTTGACACACCTGAGAATCCCAATGATATTTCTATTTCTGATGCTGAAACACAATCTGGTAATGAACATGAACCTAGTGATAATGTTAATGATGATGTTCATGTTGATGCTCAACCTAGCAATGATAATGATGTAGAGATTGAACCCGCTGTTGATCTTGATAACCCACAATCAAAGAATCAACGTTATGATAAGAGAGACTTTGTTGCTAGGAAGCACAGTAAATAAAGAGAACCATGGGTTCAGAAACCCATGCCCTTTCCTCCTAAATCATCCAAGAAAAAAGATGATGAGGATTTTGAGCACTTTGCTGAAATGATTAGACCTATCTTTTTGCATATGCATTTGACTGATATGCTTAAAATGAACCCTTATGCTAAATACATGAAAGATATTGTTACTAATAAAGGAAAGATACCGGAAGCTGAAATTTCCACCATGCTTGCTAATTATAATTTTAAGGGTGGAATACCAAAGAAACTTGGAGATCCCGGAGTACCAACTATACCATGCTCCATTAAAAGAAACTAATTTAAAACTGCTTTATGTGATCTTGGAGCCGGTGTTAGTGTTATGCCTCTCTCTTTATATCGTAGACTTGATTTGAATAAGTTGACACCTACTGAAATATCTTTGCCAATGGCTGACAAATCAACTGCTATACCTGTCGGTATTTGTGAGGATGTGCCTGTTGTGGTTGCAAACGTCACTATTTTGACGGACTTTGTTATTCTTGATATTCCCGAGGACGATAGTATGTCTATTATTCTCGGAAGACCCTTTTTGAATACTGCAGGGGCTGTTATTGATTGCAACAAAGGTAATGTCACTTTTCATGTTAATGGTAATGAGCACACGGTACACTTCCCGAGGAAACAACCTCAAGTCCATAGTATCAATTCCATTGGAAAATTTTCATCGATTATTTTTGGAGGTTTTGAATTTCCTCTTCCTACTATCAAGAAGAAATATGATATTCTTATTGTTGGAGACGTGCATATCCCCGTTGAGGTAACCTAGTGTTATTAAAAAATTCTCCGGTTTCATGCAATTCGGAATGAGTTTGTTAACAAGACTTGATCAACCTTGTTAGTGGATTCCTTTTGAAGAACATGAGATGGGTGAATTTAGAAAACACAACTGTCTGTACCCTATTTTTACTTTCTGTTATTTATATTAAATAAATCAAAAATAGTAATTTCTGTCAGTTTTCTAAATTATCCGTGCAATAAAAAAATACCTCGAAAATAAAAGTTCTCCAAATGCCCTGAAAATTTAAGATGATTTTTTCTGGAATATTTGAGTATATATGGCACTAAGAACACATCAGGGGGAGCCAGCACCTGGCCACTAGGGTCCAGGGCACGCCCCCTGCCTCGTGGGCCCCTGGTAGCCCCCCTCCACTTATTCTAGCCGCCACACACTCCTTCTTCCTCCCAAAAAAATCACCAACCAGCTCAAGCACGAGTTCTAGCTCATCTTGCCGCCATTTTTGATCTCCTAGCTCAAAGCTCCATTTACAAAACTGCTTTGGGGGATTGTTCTTTGGTATGTGACCCCTCCAATGGTCCAATTAGTTTTTGTTCTAGTGCTTTATTTATTGCAAAATTTTGCTTCTCAGGTGACCCTATTCTTGAGCTTGCATGTCAAATTTATGTGGTCAAAAGTAGTTTTAATGCATGATATGGCCTCTAGGCACTTGTAGGAGTAGTTGCTATCAATTTTGTTGAGTTTAGTTCACTTTTATTTTAAGTTACTAAAAAATTTCAAAAAAAAATTTAGAGGAAGAAATATGTGTAGGAAAATGTAGCAAGGTGGTTCCTCAAGGAAGCAAGGACCCAGGCCCGCAATACGCGAGCCGGACAATGAACCACCAAGGGATGCTCAAGTGCGGCCTTGTGAATGGCCGTCAGAAGACTTCATGGTTCGAGCAGGAATCAAGGAGGAATTTGAAGCATATGTGCGTAATGCCGATCTTGAGAGCTTCATGGCAGATAAGTGCCGTCAGTACCACTACCTCACTGATTTGTTTGTGAGAAGGTTTGAAATTTCATCATCACGCAATTCTCAAATTGTCCTGTTTGATCTTTATGATAAATCTTATACCATGGACTTAGAAGATTTTAACACTGCTTGTAAACTCCCACAGTGGGGTAATGTTAGTGAACTTCGCAAATCTGAATATAGAGACTTTCTTGCTAGTATAACTGTGGGGGAATCTAGGGAAATCACGCAAGCTACCATAGGGAGCATTCATTTTCCTGCTATACATTATTTTGCTCTCTTTATAGGTAGACACATAAATGGTAAGGATGAGGCATGTCACATGTGTGTGCCAGATCTTAGTGTTCTCAAGAGTGTTGTATTAGGAGATAGAGAATATAACTTGGGGGCCATTGTTGCATGCAAGTTGCATAATAACAAAATTAATGGAGATTTTTTTGGTGGAATTTACGCAACCCGTTTAGCTGATTTTCTTGAGATACCCATACTTGGAGATGATATTGAGTTGCCTCCTGCTTATTTAGATTATAATGCCATGGTTTGTCATCAGTTTGTTGAGAGGAACAACCAGTTCCTCCAGTACCGACTAATCTTTGACAGACGACGCACCTATCATGTTGCTCTCCCTACTCCCGCCTTCTTTGACTTTCAGGCAAAAGGGAGATATGTTATAACCAGGGAGGAGGTGACCGAGTACGAGAGGAGGACGGAGGCATCCTCCAAGTTGCAGCTCGTCAGGCAATAGCTGATGCATCTCAGTACGACCCCAACTTCAACTTTGGATATCCACCAGGCCATCCTTGGGCATAGACCAACTTAGGCCAAAAGCCTAAGCTTGGGGGAGTACGTATTTCTCACCGACATTACATTCATGTTCACACACTCATGCTAGTTGTCGGTGCTCATACTTTTTAATTGTATCATCCATGATAGTTTATTTCCTTTTTAGCTTTCTTCCTGTGTGCCTTAATAAACCTTAAGAAAAACCAAAAAAAATTAGTTAGTTGTAGATTTTAGTTAGTTTACTTTCCATGCCTGTAGTAGTAGTAATTAAAAAGAAAACCCAAAAATATTTCTCGTTCTTCTTTTGCTTGTTGGGAGCTTTCCCATGTAAATAGTTTTGTTTCTTTTCTTTGGGGGTCGAGAGGAGAAGACCATAATGAAAATGTTGAGTGGCTCTTATATGCATTATTGTTGATCTAACAAAGAGCCCATATTACCTTGTCTTCTCTCTTGAATTTAATGCTTGCAGATTCCAGCTCAGTCCAATGCACATGCACTATTATTATTATCCACACTATTCGGTCGTGCAAGTGAAAGGCAATAATGATGATATATGATGAACTGATTGAGATGAGAAAAACTGGTATGAACTCGACCTCTCTTGTTTTTGTAAATATGATTAGTCCATCGTTCCTGATTCAGCCTATTATGAAAGAACATGTTTGCAATGACAATTAGAGATTGTAGTTGCTTATGCCATGCTTAATTAGCTAGGAGTTTATAATAGTTTACCTTGCATGCCAACATGCTATTAAAATGGTTGTGATGTGGTATGATAGGGTGGTATCCTCCTTTGAACGATTCGAGTGGCTTGACTTGGCACATGTTCACGCATGTAGTTGAAACAAAATCAACATAGCCTCCACAATATTTATGTTCATGGTGCATTATATCCTACTCATGCTTGCATTCGGTGTTGATTAATTTTAATGCATGTTCATGACTGTTGTCGCTCTCTAGCTGGTCGCTTCCCAGTCTTTTTCTAGCCTTCACTTGTACTAAGCGGGAATACTGCTTGTGCATCCAACTCCATAAACCCCAAAGTTGTTCCATATGAGTCCACCATACCTACCTATATACGATATCTACCTGCCGTTCCAAGTAAATTTGTATGTACCAAACTCTAAACCTTCAAATAAACATTCTATTTTGTCTGCTCGAATAGCTCATGTATCAACTAGGGCTGTCTGTATCCTCCATGCTAGGCGGGTTATTCTCAAGAGGAGTGGACTCCGCTCCTCACTCACGAGAAAATGGCTGGTCACCGGGATGCCCAGTCCCATGCTTTAAGCAAATCAAATCAAAATAATTGCAAACAAAACTCCCCCAGGATTGTTGTTAGTTGGAGGCACCCGTTGTTTTGGGCTAGCCATGGATTGATGCTTGTTGGTGGTGGGGAGTATAAACTTTACCATTCTGCTTGGTAACCGCCTACAATGTGTGTAGCATGGAAGATATCGAGATCTCTCGGTTGTTATGTTGACAATGAAAGTATACCGCTCAAAATATTATTCATATCTATTTCAAAACCGAGCTCTGGCACCTCTACAAATCCCTGCTTCCCTCTGTGAAGGGCCTATCCATTTACTTTTATGTTGAGTCATCATCCTCTTATTAAAAAGCACCAGTTGGAGAGCACCGCTGTCATTTGCATCCATTACTGTTAGTTTACATTGAGTATGACTGTGACTGGATCTCTTTTACCACGAATTACAATGTCTAGTCAGTCCTTGATCTTTAAAGGTGCTCTACATTTATGTTTTGCGGTCTCAGAAAGGGCTAGCGAGATACCATCTTGGTATATCATATTATGATTGTTTTGAGAAAGTGTTGTCATCCGAGATTTATTATTATTGCTCGCTAATTGATTATGCCATTGATATGAGTAAACATGAGACCTAAATGTTATTGTGAATATGGTTAGTTCATAATCTTTGCTCAAAACCTGAATGCTGGCTTTACATATTTACAACAACAAGAGCAAACAGAGTTTGTAAAAGTTTTTCTTTATCACTTTCAGTTTATCAATTGAATTGCTTGAGGACAAGCAAAGGTTTAAGCTTGGGGGAGTTGATACGTCTCCGTCATATCTACTTTTCCAAACACTTTTGCCCTTGTTTTGGACTCTAACTTGCATGATTTGAATGGAACTAACCCAAACTGACGTTGTTTTCAGTAGAATTGCCATGGTGTTATTTTTGTGCAGAAATAAAGTTCTCGGAATGACATGAAAATCAACGGAGATTATTTATGGAATATATAAAAAATAATGGAAGAAGAATCCACGTCAGGGGGCCCACACCCTGTCCACGAGGGTGGGGGGCGCGCCTACCCCCTGGGCACGCCCCCTGCCTCGTGGCCCCCCTGACGCTCCACCGACCTCAACCCCAACTCCATATATTCGTGTTCAGGGAGAAAAAAATCAAGGAGAAGGATTCATCGCGTTTTACGATACGGAGCCGCCGCCAAGCCCTAAACTGTCTTGGGAGGGCTGATCTGGAGTCCGTTCGGGGCTCCGGAGAGGGGAATCCGTCGCCATCATCATCATCAACCTTCCTCCATCACCAATTTCATGATGCTCACCGCCGTGCGTGAGTAATTTCATCGTAGGCTTGCTGGACGGTGATGGGTTGGATGAGATTTATCATGTAATCGAGTTAGTTTTGTTAGGGTTTGATCCCTAGTATCCACTATGTTCTGAGATTGATGTTGCTACGACTTTTCTATGCTTAATGCTTGTCACTAGGGCCCGAGTGCCATGATTTCAGATCTGAACCTATTATGTTTTCATGAATATATATGAGTTCTTGATCCTATCTTGCAAGTCTATAGTCACCTATTATGTGTTATGATCCGTTAACCCCGAAGTGACAATAATCGGGATCATTACCGGTGATGACCGTAGTTTGAGGAGTTCATGTATTCACTATGTGTTAATGCTTTGGTCCGGTACTCTATTAAAAGGAGGCCTTAATATCCCTTAGTTTCCAATAGGACCCCGCTACCACGGGAGGGTAGGACAAAAGATGTCATGCAAGTTCTTTTCCATAAGCACGTATGACTATATTCGGAATACATGCCTACATTACATTGATGAACTAGAGCTAGTTCTGTGTCACCCTATGTTATGACTGTTACATGATCGATTGCATCCGACATAATTCTCCATCACCGATCCATTGCCTACGAGCTTTTCATATATTGTTCTTCGCTTATTTACTTTTCCGTTGCTACTGTTACCATCACTATAAAACCCAAAAATATTACTTTTGCTACCGTTACTTTTTCTACTATTATTATCATATTACTTTGCTACTAAATACCTTGCTGCAAATATTAAGTTTCCAGGTGTGGTTGAATTCACAACTCAGCTGCAAATACTTGAGAATATTCTTTGGCTCCCCTTGTGTCGAATCAACAAATTTGGGTTGAATACCCTACCCTCGAAAACTGTTTCGATCCCTATACTTGTGGGTTATCAGCTGCACAAGTGAAGAAGCCCAATTCTTGACCTAAGCCTGGGACTGAGTGCTTCTACTGCAAAGGGACTGATGTATACTACACAACCTTCTTCTTGTGTCCCTCAAATGGATGACCTAAGGTTTATCAATTCGTGGGAGGCATAGGATGAAGATGGTCTCTCTCAAACAACCCTGCAACCAAATAACAAAGAGTCTCTTGTGTCCCCAACACACCCAATACAATGTTAAATTGTATAGGTGCACTAGTTCGGTGAAGAGATGGTGATACAAGTGCAATATGGATGGTAGATATAGGTTTTTGTAATCTAAAAACATAAAAACAACAAGGTAACTAATGATAAAAGTGAGCACAAACGGTATTGCAATGCTTCGAAACAAGGCCTAGGGTTCGTACTTTCACTAGTGCAAGTTCTCTCAACAATAATAACATAATTGGATCATATAACAATCACTCAACATGCGACAAAGAGTTACTCCAAAGTCACTAATAGCAGAGAACAAACGAAGAGATTATTGTAGGGTACGAAACCACCTCAAAGTTATTCTTTCCAACCAATCCATTGGGCTATTCCTATAAGTCTCACAAATAGCCCTAGAATTCGTAGTAAAATAACACCTTAAGACACAAATCAACCAAAACCCTAATGTCACCTAGATACTCCAATGTCACCACAAGTATCTACGGGTATGATTATATGATATGCATCACACAATCTCAGATTCATCTATTCAACCAACACAAAGAACTTCAAAGAGTGTCCCAAAGTTTCTACCGAAGAGTCAAGACGAAAACGTGTGCCAACCCCTATGCATAAGTTCACAAGGTCAGATAACTCGCAAGTTGATCACCAAAACATACATCAAGTGGATCACGTGAATATCCCATTGTCACCACAGATAAGAACATGCAAGACATACATCAAGTGTTCTCAAATCCTTAAAGACTCAATCCGATAAGATAACTTCAAAGGGAAAACTCAATCCATTACAAGAGATAGAGGGGGAGAAACATCATAAGATCCAACTATAATAACAAAGCTCGCGATACATCAAGATCGTGCCAAATAAAGAACACGAGAGAGAGAGAGAGAGAGAGATCAAACACATAGCTACTGGTACATACCCTCAGCCCTGAGGGTGAACTACTCCCTCCTCGTCATGGAGAGTGCTACCTCTTGAGCACTGCGTTGGTTTTCCCTTGAAGAGGAAAGGGTGATGCAGTAAAGCAGCGTAAGTATTTCCCTCAGTTTTTGAGAACCAAGGTATCAATCCAGTAGGAGATCACGCACAAGTCCCATGCACCTACACAAACAAATAAGAACCTCACAACCAACGCGATAAAGAGGTTGTTAAGCCCTTCTCGGTCACTCACGAGAGTGAGATCTGATAAGATAATATATTTGGTATTTTTATGATAAAGAGAAATAAAGATGCAAAGTAAAATAAACGGCAAAGGAAATAACTAAGTATTGGAAGATTAATATGATGGAAGATAGACCCGGGGGCCATAGGTTTCACTAGTGGCTTCTCTCAAGAGCATAAGTATTACGGTGGGTAAACGAATTACTGTCGAGCAATTGATAGAATTGATCATAGTTATGAGAATATCTAGGTATGATCAGGCATCACGTCCGAGACAAGTAGACCGAAATGATTCTGCATCTACTACTATTACTCCACACATTGATTGCTATCCAACATGCATCTAGAGTATTAAGTTCAAGAGAACAGAGTAATGCTTTAAGGAAGATGACATGATGTAGAGGGATAAACTCAAGCAATATGATATAAACCCCATCTTTTTATCCTCGATGTCAACAATACAACACGTATCGGTTCCCTTTCTGTCACTGGGATCGAACACCACAAGATTGAACCCAAAGCTAAGCACTTCTCCCATTGCAAGAAAGATCAATCTAGTAGGCCAAACCAATCTGATAATTCGAAGAGACTTGAAAATATAAACCAATCATACATAAAAGAATTCAGAGGAGAATCAAATATTGTTCATAGATAATCTAGATCATAAACCCACAATTCATCAGATCTCGACAAACACACCGCAAAATAAGATTACATCGAATAGATCTCCAAGAAAATCGAGGAGAACTTTGTATTGAGATCCAAAGAGAGAGAAGAAGCCATCTAGCTAATAACTATGGACCCGTAGGTCTAAAGTAAACTACTCACACATCACCGGAGAGGCCATGGAGTTGATGTAGAGGCCCTCCGTGATCAATGCCCCCTCCGGCGGAGCTCCGGAAAAGGCCCCAAGATGGGATCTCTCGGGTACAGAAGGTTGCGGCAGTGGAATTAGGTTTTCGTGGTGCTCCTGGATGTTTGAGGGGTACGTGGATATATATAGGAGGAAGAAGTACGTCGGTGGAGCAACGGAGGGCCCACGAGGGTGGAGGGCACGCCTAGGGGGGGTAGGCGCGCCCCCTGCCTCGTGCCTTCCCCCCTTGTTTCTTGACGACCACTCCAAGTCTCCTGGATCACGTTTGTTAAGAAAATCACATTCCTGAAGGTTTCATTCTGTTTGGACTCCGTTTGATATTCCTTTTCTTTGAAACCCTAAAATAGGCAAAAAAACAACAATTTGGGCTGGGCCTTCAGTTAGTAGGTTAGTCCAAAAAACGATATAAAAGTGTAAAATAAAGCCCATTAACATCCAAAATAGATAATATAATAGCATGGAGCAATAAAAAATTATAGATACGTTGGAGACGTACCAAGCATCCCCAAGCTTAATTCCTGCTCGTCCTCGAGTAGGTAAATGATAAAAGAAGAATTTTTGATGTGGAATGCTTTCTAACATATTCCTCAATGTAATTTTTCTTTATTGTGGCATGAATGTTTAGATCCATAAGGTTCAAGATAAAAGTTTAATATTGACATAAAAATAATACTACTTCAAGCATACTAACTAAGCAATTATGTCTTCTCAAAATAACATGGCCAAAGAAAGTTATCCCTACAAAATCATATAGTCTGGCTATGCTCTATCTTCACCACACAAAATATTTAAATCTTGCACAACCCCGATGACAAGCCAAGCAATTGTTTCATACTTTTGATGTTCTCAATTTTTTTCAATCTTCACGCAATATATGAGCGTGAGTTAACACTATGGTGGAATAGAATGGTGGTTGTGGAGAAGACAAAAAGGGAGAAGATAGTCTCACATCAACTAGGCGTATCAGCGGGCTATGGAGATGCCCATTAATAGATATCAATGTGTGTGAGTAGGGATTGCCATGCAACGGATGCACTAGAGCTATAAGTATATGAAAGCTCAACAAAAGAAACTAAGTGGGTGTGCATCCATCTTGCTTGCTCACGAAGACCTAGGGCATTTTGAGGAAGCCTATCATTGGAATATACAAGCCAAGTTCTATAATGAAAACTTCCCACTAGTATATGAAAGTGATATCATAGGAGACTCTCTATATGAAGAACATGGTGCTACTTTGAAGCACAAGTGTGGAAAAAGGATAGTAACATTGTCCCTTCTCTCTTTTTCTCTCATTTTTTATTTGGGCCTTCTTTTTTTGGCCTCTTTATTTTATTTTATTTTTTTATTTTTTGTCCGGAGTCTCATCCCGACTTGTGGGGGAATCATAGTCTTCATCATCCTTTCCTCACTTGGGACAATGCTCTAATAATGATGATGATCACACTTTATTTACTTACAACTCAAGAATTACAACTCAATACTTAGAACAAAATATGACTCTATGTGAATGTCTCCGGCGGTGTACCGGGATGTGCAATGATGCATGAGTGCCATGTATGAAAGAATTATGAACGGTGGCTTTGCCACAAATACGATGTCAACTACATGATCATGCAAGCAATATGACAATGATGAAGCGTGTCATAATAATGGAACGGTGGAAAGTTGCACGGCAATATATTTCGGAATGGCTATGAAAATTCCATAATAGGTAGGTATGGTGGCTGTTTTGAGGAAGGTATATGGTGGGTTTATGGTACCGGCGAAAGTTGCGCGATACTAGAGAGGCTAGCATTGGTGGAAGGGTGAGAGTGCGTAAAGAACTCACATACTTATTGCAAAAATCTACAAGTTATCAAAGCAAAGTATTACACGCATGCTCCTAGGGGGATAGATTCACTACAAAAAAAAGACACATCCGTGACATTTTGGGCCGAACGAATTTTTTTCTGTCATACATATGACACTTCTATGACGATAATTGTGACAAAACCTGGTATCATCATAGATGTGGTGGGCTCCTACTTATATGACAAAAAATCATGACAGAAAATGGGCTTTTTGTCCTGGGTGGGCCGGAGACGCAACTGCATGACATTCTTTGGGCCATCCATGACGGAAAAACCGTGGTAGAAGCAAGGGTGAGGAAAATTTCGGGGTAAAACCTGGTTACGGTGGGAGGTCGGGGCCGAGCGATGCGCGTTTCTCTCGTACACGTACGCGCATGCGCGCGAGGCGTTGGCTCTAACTGAACCCGAGCGAGGCGTTGGGATCTAACTGAACCCGAGCGATTGCACTGCAGGCTACGCGTTACTGAACCTAAGTGATCGGTCGATGGCTGTTAATTGAACCCGATCGAGCGATTCCTTCGCTACTGCTGCTAACTGAAGCCGATCGATTGGATTAGCAGTGAGCGTTGCAGGGGGGGGGGGAGGGGGGGTTGGATGAACAGTGAGCGGTGGCATTGCCTTTGGATGAACAGGACCCCATGGTGTGGTGGAGGGCTGGATGAACAGTAGACGGTGGAGGGTTGCCCATGGAGGGGTGGTTGAACAGGACCCCGTGGTGTGGAAGGCTGGATGAATAGTAGACGGTGGAGGGGTGCCCGTGGAGGGGTGGTTGAACAGTAGCCGGTGGAGTAGCGCGCGGTGGAGGCTGGATGAACAGGAGCCCGTGGAGGCTGGAGGAGGTCGACGGTAGCCCATGGAGGCTGGAGGAGGTCGACGGTGAAGATGAACAGTATCCCGTGGAGTCCCGTTTTGCGGTATGCCACACCCCTCCCGATGAACAGGACCCCCGTTTCAACCGTAGCGCTCCAACACAAGTCTGTTTCATCCGTTTTGTGGTACGCCACACCCCTCCCGATGAACAGGACCCCCGTTTCAACCGTAGCGCTCCAACACAAGTCTGTTTCATCCGTTTTGTGGTACACCACACCCCTCCCGATCAACAGGACCCCCGTTTCGACCGTAGGAGGTCCATTTCCTCCATTTTGCGGTACGCCAGACCCCTCCCGATCAACAAGACCCCGTTCCGAACGTAGGAGGTCCATTTCCTCCGTTATGCGTACGCCAGGCCTCGTTTCCATTTCCTGTTCCGTCCAAGCCCTCCCGATGAACATGATCACACATTTCGTTCCGACCCAGCCGGTTGGCTCCCACGCGTTCCGTTGCCTCCCGATGAACACGACGCATTCCGTTGCCTCCCCATGAACACGACGCATTCCGTTGCCTCCCCATGAACACGACGACGACGCTGTTTCTCCGTTCTGACCCAGCCATGTACACGAGCCCTGGCCGTACGTATGCGCGAGTAGGCGTTCGAGACCCCGCCCATATGTACACATACGTGGCCGTATTTTCTTTCTTGCACCCTGGCCGCTGTACGTACGTGTACATGCTACGTGCGCGCCTCTACTACAACACGTACGCGCCTCTCCTACGACACGTGCGCGCCTCTACATCCACCAGTATATATGTACGTACACGTTCGCGACCAGAATGACAACGCTACATACGCTTCGACCAGGTGGGTCCCGACTGTCAGACACTTCCTTGCGTGCGAAGATGTAGCTGGTGGGTCCCAGCAGTCAGGGGGCGAATTGTTTTTTTTGGCCGGACGCACTTCCTTGCGTGCGAATATGTAGCTGGTGGGTCCCAGCAGTTAGGGGGAAATGTTTTTTTCACGAAATACAGTGGCTCGTCCGGTGGGTCCCAGCTATCAGGTGGAGGAATCATTATTTTCCGCGTAATAAGGAGGCATTTCCTTGCTGCGGCCGTGGACCCAGCTGTCAGCCTCTCCACGTACAGTCCACGTCTGATGGAAGTCGTTCCTTGACCACGTTGACCACGCCGCGCCGAGAGCACCAGGGCGGTGGACGACGGCGAGGCCTAGGAAGGGGACGACGGGGAGCCGGGGAAGACGCGGCAGTGGAAGCCCGCGCAGAGAGGAGTATGAGGGTTCATTGGTTCGGCTGCGGTGTGAGGCTGCCGTCGTCGCAGGGCCTGGCCAGCGGTGGGAATAGTAGGGGTGGTGAGGCCTCCACGGCAGCACAGCCTGCCACGGGAGGCAGGAGCATGCGGCACGACCGGCGCTGCTTTGGGCAGCTGGAGCAAGAAGACCAGAGGTTGAAGAAGCACTACGGCCGTTGGATGGACATCGTACGGTCATTGGAGCTAGAATCATTCATATTGACTAAAGTTGACAAAGGCCCCCATCCCAGTCAACTTAGTAGGCTCACAAGTCAGCCTCCCACCATGGTGGGTCCCAGCTAGCAGGGGGAGTATTCATTTTTTGTGCGTAATAAGGAGGCACTTCTGGTGGGTCCGAGCTGACAGCGGGGGTAACGTTTTTTCACGAAATACGCTGGCCCGTCCGGTGGGTCCCAGCAGTCAGGGGGGAAACGTTTTTTCGCGAAATAAGGTGGCCCGTCTGGTGGGTCCCTGCTGTCAGGTGGAGGAATAATTATTTTGCGCGTAATAAGGAGGCACTTCCTTGCGGCCGCCTGGACCCAGCTGTCAGCCTCTCCACATACAGTACTCTTCCGATGGAAGTCGGTCATTGACCATGTTGACCACGCCACGCCGAGAGCACCTAGGCGGTGGTCTGGACGACGGCGAGGCCTAGGAAGGGGACAACGCGGAGCCGGGGAAGACACAACAGTGGAAGCCCGTGCGGAGAGGAGTACGAGGGTTCACTGGTTCGGCTGCAGTGTGAGGCTGCCGTCGCCGCAGAATAACAGGGGGTGTGGGTGAGTAGAGGGATGGCCTGGCCAGCGGTGGGAGTAGTACGGGGCGGTGAGGCCTCCGTGGCATCACAGCCGGCCACGGGAGGTAGGAGCACATGACACGACCGACGCTGCTTTGGGCGGCTGGAGCAGAGGTTGAAGAAGCACTACGGCCGTTGGATGGACATCGTACGATCACTGCAGCTAGAATCGTTTATATTGACTAAGTTGACAAAGCCCTTGGTACGCGTCAACTTAGTAGGCCCACAGCTCGGATTTGGCAGAGAACATATAGCCCATTTGCGATTTGTAAGAATGTACAACCCATTTTTTAATTTTAATGGAATTTACTACATCCCATTTACAGTTTGTTAAAAGTACAACCCAACTTCTAGCTAGGACAATGATTAATAATTTCAAACAACCGCTCAAAATAGAATTCAAAAAAAATTCCCACATTTTGATGGGATCCGAAATATTTTTATCCAAAATTTCTAGTCAGGTTAAATATAATTTCAAAATAAAGTTGTATTACGTTAACATCAAACGAAATATTGCGCGCGCAACAAGTAATGAAATTAAAATGTTCAAATTCCAAAAATAATATATTTTTCAAACTAATTACGTGTTTGGTGCATAGTAAATGTCCAGTTATTATAATTACATCCCATTTATTATTTCTTAAAGTCCATTTTCTTGTTAAGCCTAATGCATACCTCCTAGGAAAGTTTGCAGCCTAGCGGGGCGGAGAATAACAAGTTGACCCGGATATTGTGTACAACTGTCGGCCCAGTTGCATTGCTGATGTTGAAAAAAAGGCCTGTATAGTACAGTACAACCTAACATGGTTACTCAGCCCACATTCAGCGACGCCGAAAAGGCCCAAACAAGGCTTCTGTACAACTTTTTGAAGTCATTGAGCTCAATTAATAACTTAAGAAAAAGTTAGATTACAGTGGAACCTAATTAAAAGCTGTCACGAGCAAATAAATAATTCAACGGGTCCCACTTGTGCGTGTGCGTGTGTGTGAGAGAGAGAGATAGAGAGAGAGACTCATCGGTCGATGCTCGTAAATACATCTTTCAGCCATATGCATTGCTGATGCTCAGTAAAAACTTATATAGTTGACACAATCATATAGAACATCATAGCACACTGAACTTGCATACAAAAATTTCACGCAGGCGACACAATCAGGATGGAAGTAGTGGATCGCTACGAGAAGGGCTATGTTGAAACCAACGAAGTCGTACATAATGGTTCATCATATTTATCAATGACAGGGAAATATCTTGAATGTTGTGCAAAGAAAACAGACATACACCACAATAAGTTCTGCTAGCACATTAAGTTGACGTACATCCCTTTCTAAAAAAAGTTCAGGTACAAAATTAGAACACGTCACAATCAAATGTACTGGCATATCAGTGCTTCACACCCATAGCTCGGATTTAACTAGTATCTGACAAGATTCAGTTGTTAACTCAAATTAGAGCACATCCAGGCAGCTAGCCCTGCCTCTTCTCCCAAAGAAGCAGTGGCCTCTGCCGCGCAATGGAGTAGGCCCTGTGCCATCCATCGTTCCGAGCAACACGAGGAAAGTCTGACGTTGACTCCTGTAATGGACGTCGTCAACGGACCCTGGCACCAGCGGCGGCGGCAGGACTTCGATTGATGGATTGACCACTTCTTCGACATGCACGAACACTCGATACAGGTACATCCCTAACGTGGTCTGCGGCGGCCTTGGTGGCGATGAATAGTACAACCCCGGTTCCTGCACCGGTATCTCAACACCAATCACCTTCGGTATGGTGGACGGCTTCTTCATCCATGACATAACCGTCAGAGCCCATCTGTTTGGAGGAACAAACATACTTACGAGCTCACCTCCAAGGTCGTTGATTGATACTTCTCCAATGTATCTATAATTTTTGATTGCTCCATGCTATATTATCTCCTGTTTTAGACATTATTGGGCTTTACTTTCCACTTTTATATTATTTTTGGGACTAACCTATTAACCGGAGGCCCAGCCCAGAATTGTTGTTTTTTGCCTGTTTTAGGGTTTCGAAGAAAAGGAATATCAAACGGAGTCCAAACGGAATGAAACCTTCGGAAACGTGATTTTCTCATCAGATAAGATCCAGGAGACTTGGACCCTCCGTCAAGAAAGCCACGAGGTGGTCACGAGGGAAGGGGGCGCCCCCCCTAGGGCGCGCCCCTGCCTCGTGGGCCCCTCGAAGCTCCACCGACGTACTTCTTCCTCCTATATATATCCACGTACCCCCAAATGATCGGGGACGGAGCCAAAAACCTAATTCCACCGCCGCAACTTTCTGTATCCACGAGATCCCATCTTGGGGCCTGTTCCGGAGCTCCGCTGGAGGGGGCATCGATCACGGAGGGCTTGTACATCATCATCCAAGCCCCTCCGATGAAGTGTGAGTAGTTTACTTCAGACCTACGGGTCCATAGCTAGTAGCTAGATGGCTTCTTCTCTCTTTTTGGATCTCAATACAATGTTCTCCCCCTCTCTCGTGGAGATCTATTCGATGTAATCTTCTTTTTGCAGTGTGTTTGTTGAGACAGATGAATTGTGGGTTTATGATCAAGTCTATCTATGAATAATATTTGAATCTTCTCTAAATTCTTTTATGTATGATTGGTTATCTTTGCAAGTCTCTTCGAATTATTAGTTTGGTTTGGCCTACTAGATTGGTTTTTCTTGCCATGGGAGAAGTGCTTAGCTTTGGGTTCAATCTTGCGGTGTCCTTTCCCAGTGACAGAAGGGGCAGCAAGGCACGTATTGTATTGTTGCCATCGAGGATAACAAGATGGTTTTTTATCATATTGCATGAAATTATCCCTCTACATCATGTCATCTTGCTTAAGGCGTTACTCTGTTTTTAACTTAATACTCTAGATGCATGCTGGATAGCGGTCGATGAGTGGAGTAATAGTAGTAGATGTAGAATCATTTCGGTCTACTTGTCTTGGACGTGATGCCTATATACATGATCATACCTAGATATTCTCATAACTATGCTTAATTCTATCAATTGCTCAACAGTAATTTGTTCACCCACCGTAGAATACTTATGCTGTTGAGAGAAGCCACTAGTGAAACCTATGGCCCCCAGGTCTCTTTCTCATCATATCAATCTCCATCACTTTATTATTGCTTTGCTTTTACTTTGCTTTTACTTTATTTACTTTGCATCTGTATACCAAAAATACCAAAAATATTATTTATCATCTCTACCAGATCTCACTTTCGTAAGTGACCGTGAAGGGATTGACAACCCCTAAGCGCGTTGGTTGCGTTGAGCTATTGTTTTTGTGTAGGTACGAGGGACTCGAGCGTAGCCTCCTACTGGATTGATACATTGGTTCTCAAAAACTAAGGGAAATACTTATGCTACTTTGCTGCATCATCCCTTCCTCTTCGGGGAAATCCAACGCAGTGCTCAAGAGGTAGCATTGATAAGCTCGTTCATGGACTCGATGTTCCAAGCACGTCGAGGCATGCCGTGGAAGGTAAGCTTTGTTAAAAACTCAAGCTCAGAGGGCACTGAGCCCCATCCTGGGTGCCACCGATCAAAGCTCACCAGTGCGCCATCGCAGAACAAACGTTGGGAAGATTCGAACACACGACTGCAGTCGAAAGTTGTCCGGAACCTGACAAAGAAATCAGCCGGTGGCGGACAGACTTCCATGAGCAAGTCACTTATTTGGATGCCGTGCGCAATGCCAAGAGCTTTTACAAGGTCATCCGGCGAGACGGGAGGCCGGTCGCTGTTGATGGTTACCATCAGCACTTTGCCGGCAAACTGGTCGTCAAGCGCCGCCATGCCACTGTTGAGCGACAGCACGCAGTGATCGAAGGCAGGACAGACCTCAGGATCTCCGGCTCGGAGATCCGCGTTGACCGGCGACATGATAGTGAGTACAGGGAGTACCAGAGGGGGATTTGGGGGAACTGGAGTAGGAATCGAGATTCCGGAGGTGGGGGAGGGGTGGGAGACTGGGGATGAAAAGGTAGCATGAATTTCGAGCACGCGCCAATATGCTCTCGGCGCGCAAGCACACGAAAACACCGGTGGCGCCCACATGTCGGCCTAAGAGTCCTTATTCTTTCTTTTTTGGAGAGCCCGGCCTTTTTTCAGGATCTTTTGAGAGCCCGACCTGAGAGTCATAATTGACCTATTTGGCATTGCGTTACTACTCGGCCCATATTCAACGACACCTCACTGGCCCAAACAAGTGTACATCATCGAAAAGACACTGAGCTCAAATTATATAACTTGAAAAAAGAAGATATACTATGAACACTGGAGAATGGTGATGCCCTCATTTAGCCCACCAGTAGTTCGAGACAATAAACAGTTCGAAACAACGATATATACAACATTCAAACACTGACTAGTGACTACTACTGACATAAACAACAAGACATGATAGTTCATAAGAAGTCTTGCTACAACACCAAAACACACCCATCTGTAGCGCTCAGACTCTCGTGATCCAAACGAGAATGACATTCTAAACAGAAGCAACTATTACATAGTAAGAGTGACATAGACGAGGATGACCAAATGACAAGGAATATGCATAACAAAAGAAAGAACTACCCATCCAGAACCAGTAGCAAAGACAACAAAGTCATTCGAAGAGATGATCCAACACCATCATAATTTGCAGCCCTGCTTCAGCGACCAGTGATCCAGAGACACCAGTACTCCACCCTTTCGATGCAACAACCCAATTACCTATCAACCTGAAGGCTTGAACCACATCACTGCCTGTCGTAATTGAGACATCCAAGGATCAAAGTGAATCCAGATGCCTTTGTCATTCTCACCTTCTTTTGGATGCAGGCTGTATCGTTGACAATGAGGGGAGTTTGCTCCCGAACTCCTAGGGCTCGCCATGTAGACACAGTTTTCCATAGCAAACAGAGCCTCTCTGCCATGAAGGTCATTGCCAATGGTGATCTTCTGGTTAATCGGATAATTGAGTCTGAGAAACAGAGAGTGTGAACCAAGGCTGTTTACCCGCCTCCAACTAAAAAAATCCTAAAGGCCCCAACAAGCTGGTATCCTGCTCATAAACGTAACAGCCACTGTCCGGATAGTCACGTATTACACGGTGCTTGTATACAGTGGGGTTTTTGCAATATAAATTTTCCGGCTCATGTGTCCGAATGATCATCAGTCTTTTGCCGTCGTCTGATCGAGCGAGGAACCAGTTGTGCTTCCCTGTTTTTGGCAAAGGTGGTGTGATTACAAAGGGCAGTAACTGTAGGGACACTCCATCATATCAAAAGGACATGCATTGTGAATGTAAGATCAGCATTGTTCATAGTATGAGTAGGATAATGCAAGAAACAACATTGATATGTCCCTGTTGGAACTGGGAGGAAAATACAGGGAAATGTATACTGGGGGTTCAAAAATATACAAGTTCCATGCATGGTTATACTCATGTTATCTCCCAATCGATTCTTCACAGGAAACTACCATGTCATGCATGTTATGTAATCATGTTCCGTCCTCACAAACAAATTCTTCAAGGTAACTAACAGACCATGCATTGTTATATAGTCGTGTTCTGTGGGTAAAATTTTTGTGAGGATATTATTCTAGCCATTGAATGTTGAAGGGCGAATATAGGTATGTACACATGGTAAGCATTGCAGGATTTCACTACTTCCAAATATAGAGTTCTCCATATGCACATTTACTTCCCTAATGTATGGTTAGATGAAACCAATAGTGTGGTGCATGTTTCTACAATCTTCTGCAAAACAAGGTCCGTCCAACTGACATAGTAATCTAGATGACTTGGACCGCGATGGTAATACTCTATATAATCCAACGGAGGAAGGATAATCTCATGGGAGGTCTGGAAGTTCACGAGAACCAACTTTTTACCGTCTTCTTTGAAGGCAGCCATCCAGTGGGAGTTCATGCCGACCCAGTACATACCTGCCAAGAAGTTTCGGGTGATGGTGATCGGATCGATGTCGAGGGAAATGATGTACGGCGACCCACTACATACCTGCAAAGAAGTTTCAGCTAATGGAGATCGGATTGAAGTCGAGGGGCATCATGAACGCCTCTGTATCATGGTGAGCCAATCTCGCAAGACCAGATAACAACAAGCAGGGTGTCTTGAAAAGCTTAGGCCTCGCTTCGACAATGGCCGTGTGCATGTCCCTCGAGCATGCAGCCAGCCGCATGGCGCTCAACATATCCATACACGAACAACAGAGGTCGAGGATGTCACTGGGGAGATTGCTCCAATTGCGGCTCATATGGATGCTGCACGGATCGCGTTCGGCCATGGTGGAGTTTGGAAGGGGGCTTGATTTATGGGGGAGAAGGATGTCGGTGCTGGAGCGGCTAGCGAGGGAATAGTGGTACTAGGGGAGGCAAGTGAGGCGACAGTACACGGGAAAATGGAAAGGTAGAACGCGTCAGCAGAGGAAGAGAACGCTGGCTAACGAGGCTGGGAGGGGATCGAGCAGGAAGTTAATGCTCCACGCCTAAAGGTTTTGGGAAAACCTGATTTTCATAAGGTGACTTATACTCACCTAAATGGAGGGAGTATTCCTTAACCAGAGAATGTTGTGTCTCCCACTCACGTGCTCAATAAAAAACTATGACAAATTTTTTATCTGTTTGCATAGGTCCCACCTATCAGGAAGGATGGGCACGTACACGAATAGGTACGACTCATCATTCTACTCGCATAGCCTTTTCGTTTAGTCTACCTAGCCGTCTAATCAACCGCCTGCACGCCACTTCTCCCATTTACTTCTCCATCGGGAACCGGTTCTCCTCGGCTTCTTCACCTCCCCTTCGTCTTCATTTGCATCCAAACCCCACTGCGTTCACATTGTTTTAACCTCTTTAAATAATCATCTACTACTTCAGTTAGACTAGCCATCTAATCCTAATTCTCCAAACCTCTTTAAATAATCATCTACTACTTCAGTTAGACTAGCCATCTAATCCTATCACTGCCTTTCCTTCGCTGACGGGTGGGACCCATGCTTATGGGTCCCACATGTCAGTGACAGAATGGTAGGATTGTTCGCGTTAGGGGATCCTCATCCCCTCGACGTGCCCCTCATCCCTCTTGGCCCCACCGCTCCTCTACCTTTGTGTGCATGACATGCGGGCCAGCTGAACTGCGGCGACCATCAACTTTCTACCACAGACACACCCGATTGGACGTGGTTTGCCTACTCCGTTGCTGTGCTTCGATCCGTACTGCCGTACCATCGAATTTTCATCCAGCGGCCGTGACACATTTCGTCCCGGGCATCAATCCTCAGCTGGAGTACTTATGTACTACAGGTAGTACCCGCCGGTGTGGCCATCTACACCTCGTAACGCCCCGACGCCCAGCTGTGGCACCCTCGCCACGGCCACGCCACCACCGGCCGGTTCATCTCGAACGAGTGAGTCGCGAACCACGCCACCACCATGAGAATGACATGTGGGCCAGCCGCATTTAAGGTCCGCATGTCATTGACTCATAGGACGGGCACTAAGCCACTGAAGTTCGGTCCCGTGGGCCCCGAGAGGGAAATGTAACTCCTGCGGCAGGCCTTGTGGTGCTCCTGCAGTATGAGCTTGTGCCAAAACTAGAATTTGTTTCTTACTACTACCAACTAGTACTAGTAAGGTACACGTGCATTGCACGCATGAGATTCTGGTGGTTTGTGCATTATGCTTCTACATGTGGAGCTTTTTGGATTCTAACATGTGGCAAAATCTGGTGGAATGTAAGGTCAGGCAAGTTTGATTAACTTAGGTGAGTGTTTGGTTCAAGACACACCTTAGGCAAGCCACACTAAGGCCCCACATGACATACACACAAAAAATGTGGCAAGATTCCCTTAAGCTTGCCAACTTGTGGCTCTCATTTTGAAGAACTAATAACTTTGCCTAAGCTTAGTTGTGGCAAAGTTAGTCATGAATTAAGTTCAACCATGTAGTCTTCTAGATTATACATGTGGCTGAATCTGGTGGATGATATCCAACGGCCAGTAGTGCTCGGATTTGCCATCTTTGTACCGTCGGATTGGCTTCATCTAACGACCAACTTTCAAAGTTTTTCACACACTATATAGGGGGTATAGATATAGATGTGCGGGTCCGTTGCAATGGATCCAAAGTATATCTATTTAGTGGAGTGCACTCTAAACACATTATCTAATTATTTTTCTCTAACCTTCCGTAGCCATGCAACCAAGCCACATAAGCTTCATGGGTGCCCCAACATCATATTATTCATACTACATTGATTGAAAAGAAGATAAATCACCCAAAACAAGATCTTCCCGTTTTTTGTTCCTACGATGTTGTGCTGTGCACGTACCTACTAGTTGTATAGTGGTAGTACTAGTAATATAGTATTAGGAGTACAAACTTGGTACTAGTAGGAGTAGTACTAGTACGGAATGCTCCTACTCTATCAACGAGCCCTGTCTTACACCAAATTTCTTGGCTTCCGTGCTACAGCTAGATCTTCCCCTCGTTTCTGTTTTCCAACCTGGCGGCTAGCGGGGTGTCGGTTTGCTCAACGGCGGTCCCACATGAAAGTGAAAATGCTAGGCAACACGCCTTCCCTAAGCTATGTGTCGTGCCGGATGGGCCATGTTGTACTCCCGATTCCCAGGCGTGTGGGGGTGCGACGCGAACGCGGCAGGCCTTTTCCTTTTACCGGCAATGTGCCCGTGCGTTGCGACGGATCCAAAGTAGTAGAATAGTAGTATTTGTTCACAAACTTTAAAGAAGTCACTATTGTTTTGATATACTCCTAATATATTACTCCCTCCGTACCTAAATATTTGTCTTTCTTGAGATTTCAAATGGACTATCACATACAGATTATATAGACATATTCTAATGTTTCTAGCAAGATGCCCGCGCGTTGCACGGAGTTGATGGAAAAGGTAAGCACAACTTATAAATTGACGGATGGAGTACTAGTTACAGTGATGCATATAATTAAGCAAAGGGATCGCACATGTCGGTATAGACTGGAACGAGAATGCAACAACACAATAAGAATTAAGGCCACGATGATGCGATCGCAGTGGTGGTTACAGAAGGCAAGAAGAAATATGGATCCACGAACGTACGACCTCCTCCTCCTCAAGTTAGTGCACCGGGCCACCGACCAGCGGCTAAGGAGCGGCGGCTTTTGTGGCGAGGTCGAGGTGCTTCTCAGCAAAGGCATCCAAGGCTTCTAGCCGGTTGAGGAAGGCCAACGTCGTAGCGTCCTTACTGGCCTTGTAGATACCTATGTACACGATTTCCTCCTACACGTGGATGTGTAGGTCGAGGAATTCTTGTAGGGCGAGGCGCCTCACAGCGAGCGCGACCTCCAGGTGGACATTCTTCATGGCGTCGGCGGGTAGTCGCAGGGCCACCAGTGCTTGAAATAGGTTCCGGCCATGGAGGCCGATTAGGGTGGCAGGTAATGAGGAGCCCGGGCGCGCGGGCTGGAGGAGTACGGCGATGTCGTCCGCGAGCTTCTTGAGGACGGTGAACTTGTTGTTGGTGGCAACGATCATCTGGTCCAACTAAGAGTCATAGTTGGCGTCGACGGCGGCCATCCACCAGCCGGTCTCCAACACCGTCTGGAGACGATCCTCGGTGCCATGCCGCAGGCCGGCGTCGTGGACCATCTGGCGCAGCCGTTAGCCGCTCACGCGCAT
Organism: Triticum aestivum; assembly: GCF_018294505.1. Lineage (NCBI taxonomy): Eukaryota > Viridiplantae > Streptophyta > Magnoliopsida > Poales > Poaceae > Triticum > Triticum aestivum. The sequence continues at coordinate 692,556,118 of NC_057797.1, forward strand.
CGCCGCCATGGGTCTGGAGTGAGCTCTTTTGCGCTTAGTGTAGGTGCTTAGGCAAATGCTTAGGTGCGTACGATGTGGTAGATGCATTGAATGGAGGGGCGCCTTTATATGAGGGTAATGAGGGCAAACTGCGTTGCATTCACATCGTGCAGCCTCTTTTCCCGGACCTCCTCCCATTACTTCCCTCATGCATTAATTGAAGGAGGATTTATTGGCCGTTCAACATATCGGGAACCGCTACTCCCTCCCTCGTCTGCATTAATGTCGTATCGAGAACTGCGCCGCCTGCTGTCAAATTGAATACTCCCTCCATCTAGGTGAGTATTAAGTCATCTTACGAAAACCAAATAGTAAACACATAGGCGTGGTGCATTAACTCTCACGTTGTTTCTTATTTTTTGACATAAATAGAGGAATCAACCAAGAAGAGATGTGGGGCTTGTATGCTTTTAATGACTTGAGACTATCAAACATGACATGCAGTGGTCAGTTCGTTGCACAAGAACAAATACAACCCACGCCAGCACACACGCATCTTATATAGCATCACATCCAATGGCTATAAAAGATGAATGAGACCAAATTATATCTCATCTAGATGAGTTCTAGCAAAACTGTATTAATAATACTTAGTACTCCTGCGGCATGTATCATATATTAGTATCATGTAGTACTTTATTTATTTATGAGGTATCCAGATGGCACTGCACCACCAAGAAAAGAGGGTAACATCAAAATTATGGACTACTTTTTTGAGTATGTTGGTAAGGTCCGGTCATAGTCACTTGTTGAAATATCTAAAAAGACAAATACTCCCTCTGTCCGGAAATACTTGTCATCAAAATGGATAAAAGGAAATGTATCTAGACATATTTTAGTTTTAGATACATCTCTTTTTATCCATTTTGATGACAAATATTTTTGGACGGAGGGAGTAGAAAACAAAGTTGGTGATGATGGTGTGCGTGCCATCCTGCAATATAGGCCGTCGGATTTATATCTAACGGATAGGAAAGAAACTATGGCAATTTTGCAAAAATATACCCACACGTCTCTCCATGTTCGCAAATAAGGCCTTCCCTCATTCAACCTTTTCTCTCACAAGATAAACTACTCATACAAATGCATCTTGAGGTGTCCGTAGAATCGAAGAGAGGGATGATGTGTGTGTGTGTGCGCGCGCGGTCGATGAAGAGTGCCATCGAATTTGTGTGTGCCCACGTCAAAGATATAGAGTGGCTGGCCTACTGGAACGTGAGATGGGACATGTGCAGTTTGTCTCTGTGGCATGGATACCTACCTGCAGCGCTCGACTATCGGTGTGTGGTGGGGGAAGAGGGAGGCCCAATTAACTATAGAGGTACAATGGCTGGTATATGTGTGGAGGAGGAGAGAGGCCTACCTCATGTATTAAGAAGATCGATCTGCCTCATGTATTAAGGGAGATCGATCGGCATCCATGCATATGTGCAGGAGAGGAATAAGGTTGGGAGAGAGACAGAGCTAGAGTGTTGGAGGGGGTGGTAGTGGAGTTGCTTCTAACAAATGGTGGGATAGGCTTGCTAGACAAACGGAGGGCACACCCACAATATCAATAAGAGAGGAGATGGCTGCTTGTTGTCTGTGCACGTGCGTGTGAGAGACGGGTCAGGAGGCATGCACGAATGATGAGGGGGACAATGTGGCTGTGGTAAGCAGACATAACTACATAGGAAGATCAATCGCCCTTTGTTAGAGAAAGGAGAGACATAACTTGTGAGGTACGTCGATCGATGGGGGGGGGGTAGTTAAAGTCGATCTAGGTATATGTTGGGAGATCGATCGGTATACATGCATGTGTGTGTTAGAAGCAAATGAGGCACGAGGAGAAGGATAGAGAGAGAGGGATGCATGTAGGAGGTGGTACGAGAGGCATACTATATCGAGGGGGGAGGAGTGTGCGAGTACGAGAACGATGAAAAGAGTGGTGGGAGTGAGGCATGGATGGTGACAAGAGAAGAGGGGAAGCTTGTGTTTGTGGTAGGCACACCTGGCTAGAGAGGCATATCGATCGATGTGTGCCGTAAAGAACGAGCTGGGGGGGCCTACACACACCGTGGGTGAACGACCTAAAGTGAATAGACGAATTTGCACGATGGAGCTAGAGAATGCTGAGGGAGGGTGAGAGGGATGCGGGCGTGTGCATGCACAAGAGAAAGTTAGGGCTAGCTACAAAGATAAGAGGGTTGTGTGGGTGTAAAAGACGAATAGAGATCATATATACTTCATTATAAAAAGTGAATTTGGATATTTGAAGAATTTATCATAGTGTTTCAAACCGACGCATGTGTGAATATATATAACGGTGATACACATGGTGTGGTTATGAACATGTTATACTACATTTAATATATTTTATCTCTACTCTTATAAAAACGGAGTTGTTGATGATGGTGTGCCTGCCATCCTGCATTATAGGCCGTCCGATTTATATCTGGCGGATAGCAAGGAAACTATGATGGTTGAAGTTGGCAACAATCATGATTGTAGATTCTTATTGAAATAGAGAAACGAATTCAAATTTAGTTCGAATTGCAGCGGTAGTATAGACATTTGGAATGCACTAAAATGTTGGTATGAGTAGGTTACATGCATTATACAGCAAGCGAAAAAATTTAATCGGACATAACATGGATTCATACTCCCTCCTTCCATCTATATAGGGCGTAATGAGATTTTTAAGACCGCCTTTGACTATTGACAAGATTAATAGTACATGACATGCACAATGTGAAATTATATCATTGAAAGAACATTTCACAGACGAATTTAATGGTGTGCTTTGTGTAAGTTGCATGTCATATATCATTGCTCTAATATTTGGTCAAAGTTAGCATCGAAAAACGCGTTAGGCCCTATATAGATGGAAGGAGGGAGTAGCTTTGAATAGCATTTGTATAGTAAAATGGGGCAAGACTCTCTCTTTCTGTGGTGTGAATAGTTTTATTTTTTCATTTTCTTTTTGGTTGAGGGAAGTGCGAATTGATTTGGTACGTACAAGTACAATATTACTACATGTTAGGCTTGTCCCTAAAATTCAACCCGCGTCTTGTTGTATCCCGAAAATTCAGATATCATGCTCCCAAAACTTGCGCCTTCATAACCCGCGCCTTGCTATCCCGAAATTACAACGCGCGTGAAAACTCCCTCCAGCTGCCAAGTCCCGACACGTGAAATCCCCCTTCTAACCCTGAGCCGAAAGGGCCGCTAGTTCAAATCGGTGGGGGGTACTTTTGTAACACACCCTACATTTTGGACAAGCGCGTCCCTAAGTCTTGCTTCACCCCCTCCCATCGCCCCCTTTTTGCCATTCGAAATCCCAGGCCGCCATAACCTCTCCGCTCCAGCCGCAAAACCCCACCCTCCTCCGTCCGCCACGTCACCACTGCCCAGCCGGAGCCTCTTCCCCGACGACGTCGTCCGCAACAGCTCGACGTCCCTCGTCCACCTCCCAGATGAGGATCCGTCGTCCATCTCGCCATCCCACCGGTTCAGCCGCCCCGTCCTCCACCTCCAAGGAGCTGCTCCGACGACCGCCTCGTCTATCACGGTTGCTCCATCCCCACAACGCCACCTTAACCTACTCCACCGGAACCGCAACATCCTCACCGACTCCTCGGATGAAGCCGAGGCCTACTCGGTGCCACCAAAGAGGTTGTACACTCATCGCATCGCATCTTCTCCTTAACTCGACCTCCCGGTGCCGACGGTGCTCCATCCCGCACCCCCATGGAGCGGCTACCTTGAAGCCGGCGCCGCCGGCGACATCTCCACGGTGGCTCTCCCTAGTGCGAGGCCCCTTCGGCCGCGGCGTCCATACCAGCCGGATCTGCTGCTGCTGCTGCTCTGGCTCTCGCTCGCTCGCTCGCGCTACTGCTGCTGCTCCGGCTCTCGCTCGATCGCTCGCTCGCGCAGCTGATGCTGCTGCTCTCCCCCTCGCTCGTGCTGCTGCTCTGCTCCGATTAAGCCACACTTCAGTCGACTGAATTGACTTTTGGGTCAGTCGATTTTCAGGGGTTGGGGGGCTCACCGGAGTTAAGGAAGAACCACCCGTAGCAGGGACGGGGGCTCGCTGGAGAGGTACCCCACTATCTATCTTAGGGTTCAGGGTGGGGGCGGGGGGGCTAGAGGGTTGGCCGGGGCGGCGGTGGCGAGTTGTTTCAGGGCGGCGAGGCGGCGCTGGGGCCGACGGTTTGGCCGGTGGTGGCTGGCAGCTCAGGGGGGGTGCAGGTTGAAGATGAACTGTAGGCCCTTCGTAAACTACATGTCAAGTGCCTCTCTGCTACCATTGCGTTCAGTTTCGACAGTAGCATTCAGATTCCACAGTAAATTTCAGTTTCGACAGTTAAGTTCAGAGTCAACAGTTTTTACCTCATTTGTTGTAGTCAGGTGTTCTTTGGTGATGTTAATTTTACATCCATTTTACATCATCTATTGGAGATGCTATTAGAATCCCACTTGATATTGACGATGTCTGTCTTGTGCTGCTTCAGCCTTAACGTCTTACGGCTCACCGGAGCTGCTCCAACGACAGAACAATCCATCACAACAGAGCAGTGCCCTGGATGCCGTCTACAGATTCCTCAGATCTTCCTCCACACCTCCGACAGCCATCTCTGCCTCAACTGCTTTAGCGACCAACCTAATGATGCTGAGGTCGACACGGCTACGGCAAATAGGTTGTACACTTGTTGCATCACTTATTACTATACATTCACGTCGATCCATTAGGGCTATTTTGGCTCAATGGAAAAATGTCGATCCACTGGTTGTTACCATCACTCTAAATTTCTGCATGCTCTCCTTGCATAATCTCACCATATTTTTTTCGTATGCATGTTAGATATTGTACACAGTCATGTTGAACATGTAGAGAAAAAGAGAAGAGTTTTGCGCGACAATACAATGTCATGCAGACATCGCTCCATGGTGGGTTCAATGGCAAACCCTCCCCACCCCTCTCCAGATTGTAATCCAGAGGAAGATATCTATTCTGAGGCGGATTCAGACGCCGCTGACCACTCCTATTTACCCCCAAGGTGTTTGCTCTACCTTGGCATGATGATGTTAGTCATATCATGCATATGTTGCCTTGCAGTGCCTACTTTTGACATCATATATGTCATCTGCTTAGTTTAGACATGTTCTGTAATGCCACCTGTTTAGTTTCTATATCATATATGGGAATTATGCAGTCTCATGTCTTTTAGCCAGCCATAATATATGTGAAATGTGCAATGCCATCCTGTTTAACCAGGCATCATATATTTGAATGATATCTTGCCCATCCTTTTCTTCATTACATTTCCATTTGTCGACAATGTTTGTACATTAAACTACTCTTCCTGTGAATCAGCCATTTGGGTGGGAGATGGAAAAATCTGGAGTGAAAACAAGGCCTTCAGAGCAGACAGTGCTACCTGTCGAAGCAGATCTCTTGTTGGGTCCCGATAGCTCCTCAGAGATGGATTCAGAGACAGATGACCAGTCCTATTCCCCCACTGAGGTGTATGCTCTAACTTGGCATGGTTATACTGCTCATATCATGCATACGGTGTCTTGCATTGCATAGTTTAGACATCATATACACAATATTCAACACCATGTTCTTAGTTCAGACATCATATCGAATCCCTCTGTTTAGCATATAAATCACATATGTGAATTAAATGATGCGATCCTGATTACTTAGATAACATGTAGGTGAATTATGTCATGCGATCCTGTTTAGTTATTCATCATATCTTTGAATTATGTTATGCTATGCTATCCAGTTTAGATAGACATCATATATGTGAAATTATGTCATGCTATCCGTTTTAGTTAAACAATATACATGTCAACTATTTCATGCCCTCTTTTTTCCACACTATCTATTGCATCTGTCTCTCATACAATGTCTGTACATTCAACTATGTTTCCTGTTTATCAGCCATTTGAATTGGAGCGGGTGATGCCAGTATCTAGCGAACTAAAAACACGGTCTTCAAATAAAACAGTGCTACCTCTTGGTGGAGATAGCACCCCGGTTGTACATGCACAAGAACCAGCCCTACCACACATAACCCAAACTCTCGCAGATTGTACCCCTACTGCGATGGACAGAGAACCAGCTTCACCCAATCTAACCCCAACCCCAGCCGATAGTAACCCAGTTCCTGTTGACACAACACCATCTCCACCACAGAGCTCCCAAACAAGAGCAGTTAGTAAGGCAGCTCCAGTGCCCAAAGGGCCAGTACTATCACGGCGAACCCCAACTCCACCAGTTAGTACGCCTATTCCTGTGGAGGAAGCACAACCAGCTAGTCGTAGTTTAGCATCTATCGCATTTGATGTTGTTAAATCGTATGTGCGTATCTTCCCATCTTGGAAATATTATACTGAAGATGAAGGAAAATGCCAGTTGCAGGTGTTTGTCCAGGAGTTATGTGTAAGTAATGTTATTCATGGCAATTACTTTGCTTCGTCCCATACATCCTACCTCCATGATGGTTATAATACAACAAATTTTCCCATTTTTCTCTATAGAGAAGGACCGATTTGGAAACTCGGGATGAGGTAACCTGTGCTAATACCTCTGCTATCTTCAAGAATGCTTGGTGGCAGTATCGGAATTACCTGAAGAAAACGTACTTCACCGGCAAAGAAACTCATCAAATTCCCTTACGTTCTCCTGAGACACATTTACTGGACGATGACTGGGAACGCCTTGTTCTGTACTGGTCCCGAACCAAGAATGTGGTAAGGTCTATGAGCTCATTTCTATTTTAAGTATTATATTCTTGCGTCTTACTGTACTCTGTTCATGTAGAACAAGTGCCTAAACCTGAAGAACAACTGTTCTAATTTAAGATTCCATTGCTATCATAGTTCAAAAAAGTGCTAGGCGTTAATTGTGCGTTTTGCCACCGCCTTGCGCTTTACTGACCAAAGCGCATGCTTATGCGCAGTTATGCACAGATTATGCGTAGTTATGCGCAATGCGTTTTGCCAACGCCTAGAGCCTAGGCGCGCTTAAGCGCTCGCTTAGGCGCGCCTTTTTAACTATGATTGCTTTGCTCTTGTATCACTGTATTTACTCATACAAACTTATTTTTAAATTGAAGGATCCAATCGAAACTCCAATGGCACAGCAGGTATGTTCACGCATGTTTCTTTAACAGGTTTGCTCTTATCAATAGCTCTGTTGATTTCAATTTCAATTGTGTATACAGTTGACTTTCATATCATGCACATTACTAGCATCACAACAGAGCCAATAGTGTTGTTGTACATGTAGACCCGTGGTACCCATCTGAAATCTTGTTGTGCCGTGTAGTTTCCCACGCTTTGTATTCTTTCACTGCTGCTTTGTCTTGAACTGATATGATTTGAACCGTGTCTCTATTTTGATTTGGCAAGACAATGCAGTGACCATAGGACATAGATATATGTTTGTTTGATGCTTTTATTATGTACTAGTACTTGGCAATAGAAGACTTGGTAGTTTAATCCTGTCCACCTTACTAATGAACTGGTTCACCGAAATGAGTTTCATATACTAGTACATGCTAAACTTGTTATGTGTCTGCTTGTTTCTTCTTTTAGAATGCTGACAGAATATTGGGGAAGAGTGCCTTATTAAGCAATGGTAAAGGAAGTAATGCAGATAAGGTTCAGGATAGTGACACATCCTTGTTGGTCTCCAACAAAGCTGATAAAACAGCTAAGGAAGACTATCTTGAAGACAGCGAGACAACCCCAAAGTCCTGTCTTGGTTTAGTGTTCGAGTTACTGGCCACTACCGCTTGCACAAGCTATTCAAACTCACTGTCTGAATCAGTTCGGTTTCTTGAGTCTCAACTACAAGCTGAAAGACATCGATCAGCTGTGCTGCGACAAGAAGCGGAAGGACTGCGGAAGTCCCTGGAGCATTCAGATGCATACTTTCTAGTGCAATAGCAAGCGTTGGAGGATTTTAGCGCCAAACATGACAAAGCTAATCAGCTTGCTAAGCTTATTGCCAGCATGGTGGATACCCAGGATAACGTTTCTTGAGCTCTTCTGAAGTTGTTTCAGTTATGCTCTTGTTTTGCTACCGCGTTTATTTGCACTGGTGGCCAATTTTGACGGCCAGTGTATGTAATGTGCTGCTTTGTTCCCTATATTTGCACTAGTGGCGAACTTTGATGCCTAGTGGATGTAATATGTGTAATAGTGGTAATAGGCTAGCGTTAATTGCTTGCTTATTTATTTCCTTATTGTCTTGTTTAGTTGTTTGCTTGTAGTCACTGCAGTTCTTTTTCTAGTTTTTTCTAGTGGCCACAATAGCCTATTTTCGGTAACTAGGCCAAAATAATCATGGCAACACACGGACTGTTGTAACCATGGGCCTCCTGCAGGCCGTATGATCCATGGGCCTTCGTCCGGCCTTCTATACGGGCCTTAGGGTCCATGGGCTTTCTATGAGTCGTAGGGTCCATGGGCCTTCTACGGGCCGTACGATCCATGGGCCTTCTACGGGCCGTACTATCCATGGGCCTCATATGGGTCGTAGGATCCATGGGCCTTCTATGGGGCGTATCATCATTTCGCCAATCATGGGTCGTACTATTCGTGGACCATAACGGGCCGTTAATAGGCCGTATTTGATAACTCTATGAAAACAGCCCAATGGTTTTTTTGACATGAAACGGCCCAACGTATTAACGGTCCGCAAACGGGCCGACTGTAACGACGGGGAATTTGGCCCACAAGCAGAAAATGACAGTAACAGGCCGTATGTAACCGAATGCTGCAAATGAGCCCAAGAATCTATGGGCCCTAAGAAGGCCAAAAGATAACTTGGGCTGGAAACGGCCCAATGGAATAACGGGCCGTTAATGGGTATAAAGTGATACACTATTCATTACGGGCCAATTTCACCATGGGTCGTTAATGGGCCAAGAGTTACAAAGGTCCTCATATGGGCCGAAAGAAGTTATGGGCCACACATAAGCCAGAAGTTAAAACAGGCTGAATCATATTGGACAGCCCAGATGACGCTACTGGGCCTAATTCGGAAAGGGCATAACGGGCCCTAGGTTAGCGGGCTGTAAATAGGCTATATGCGAACAGGCCGTTAACAGGCTTTCTATGGGCCGGCCCGCCACCTTTTGACCAAGTCAAACGGGCCGGCCTTTTCACAGGAATGGGCCTCTATTGGGCCGTGCCATGTGTCGCCGTATCATAGGCGCCTTCGGTCCAATGAGCGGATGCCATCTATCCCAACGGTGAGCCGACACATGTTTCCTCCAGCCAATGATGATTTTACACGTGGAAAATCCCCATTGGCCGGGGCTGTTAATGGGTTATCGGATCCAAAACCTGACCCGATAGCTTAACGAGGTTCCGTTATGGTGGATGCCATGTGTCGGTCACCCTTGACGAAAGCACTTCTGTGACGCGTGATTTATCGTCATGGAAGTGGACAGTTCCGTGATGATAATTTTGGTAATGTCATGGAACACTTCTATGACAGCACAGGTATGACTATCTTGATTCCGTCATAAATTTGTCATGGATGTACATGCATGACAAAAAACGCGACCTACTGTGACAAACGCGTATCATCAGGAAGTGTATTTTTTTTGTAGTGATTGGTAGGAAAAGACCATCGCTCGTCCCCGACCGCCACTCATAAGGAAGACAATCAATAGATAAATCATGCTCCGACTTCATCACATAATGGTTCACCATACGTGCATGCTATGAGAATCACAAACTTCAACACAACTATTTCTCAAATTCACAACAACTCAACTAGCATGACTCTAATATCACCATCTCCATATCTCAAAACAATTATCAAGTATCAAACTTCTCATAGTATTCAATGCACCTATACGAAAGTTTTTATTATTGCCATGTTGTTCTAAAGGACTCTCAAAATAATATAAGTGAAGCATGAGAGAACAATAGTTTCTATAAAACAAATCCACCACCGTGCTCTAAAAGATATAAGTGAAGCACTAGAGCAAAAACTATATAGCTCAAAAGATATAAGTGAAGCACATAGAGTATTCTAATAAATTTCAAATCATGTGTGTCTCTCTCAAAAGGTGTGTACAGAAAGGATGATTGTGGTAAACTAAAAAGCAAAGACTCAAATCATACAAGACGCTCCAAGCAAAACACATATCATTTGGTGAATAAAAATATAGCTCCAAGTAAAGTTATCGATGGATGAAGACGAAAGAGGGGATGCCTTCCGGGGCATCCCCAAGCTTAGGCTTTTTGGTGTCCTTGAGTTTTACCTTGGGGTACCATGGGCATACCCAAGCTTAGGCTCTTGCCACTCCTTGTTCCATAATCCATCAAATCTTTATCCAAAACTTGAAAACTTCACAACACAAAACTCAAAGTAGAAAATCCCGTGAGCTCCGTTAGCGAAATAAAACAAAACACCACTTCAAGGTACTGTAATGAACTCATTATTTATTTATATTTGTGTTAAAACTACTGTATTCCAACTTCTCTATGGTTTATAAACTCTTTTACTAGCCGTGGATTCATCAAAATAAGCAAACAACACAAGAAAAACAGAATCTGTCAAAAACAGAACAGTCTGTAGTAATCTGTAGCTAACCAAGTTATGGAACCCCAAAAATTCTAAAATAAATTTCTAGACGTGAGGAATTTATCTATTAATCATCTTCAAAAAGAATTAACTAAATATCACCTTCCAAATAAAAATGGCAGCGATTCTCGTGAGCGCTAAAGTTTCTGTTTTCTACAGCAAGATCAAAAAGACTTTCCCCAAGTCTTCCCAATGGTTCTACTTGGCACAAACACTAATTAAACTCAAAAAACACAACCAAAACAAAGGCTACATAATTTATTTATTACTAAACAGGATCAAAAATCAAGGAATAAAAATAAAATTGGGTTTCCTCCCAACAAGCGCTATCGTTTAATGCCCCTAGCTAGGCATAAAAGCAAAGATAGATCTAGGTATTGCCATCTTTGGTAGGCAATCCATAAGTAGCTCTCATAATAGATTCATAAGGTAATTTAATTTTCTTTCTAGGAAGTGTTGCATGCCTTTCCTTAATGGAAATTGGAATCTAATATTCCCTTTCTTCATATCAGTAATTGCACCAATCGTTCTAAGGAAAGGTCTACCAAGAATAATAGGACATGAAGGATTGCAATCTATATCAAGAACAATGAAATCTATGGGCACATAGTTCCTATTTGCAACAATAAGAACACCATTAATTCTTCCCATAGGTTTCTTAATAGTGGAATCTGCAAGGTGCAAGTTTAAAGAACAATCATCAAAATCACGGAAACCTAGCAAATCACACAAAGTTTTTGGAATCGTGGAAACACTAGCACCCAAATCACACAAAGCATAACACTCATGATCTTTAATTTTAATTTCAATTGTAGGTTCCCACTCATCATAAAGTTTTCAAGGGATAGAAACTTCCAACTCAAGTTTTTCTTCATAAGATTGCATCAAAGCATCAATGATATGTTTAGTAAAAGCTTTATTTTGACTATAAGCATGAGGAGAATTTAGCACAGATTGCAACAAGGAAATAAAATCTAGCAAAGAGCAATTATCATAATTAAATTCCTTGAAATCTGTCGTGGAATTGTCACGGCAGATGTCCTAGTGTGAGGACTTAGTCGTGAGGCCAACACATCTATGTAGTAGCTTGAAGGGGTTGGTCGAAATCAAGAGACACAAGGTTTTACCCAGGTTCGGCCCCTCACGGTGGAGGTAAAAGCCTACATCCTGCTTCATTGATATTGACGATGACGATCACGATTACAAAGGCGCTCTATCTCGAGAGCTCTTGAGTTGTCTGTCTAAACCTAACTTGTCTCACCCGTGGAACCTGTCCCTCTTGGGCTGCCCTGCCCCTCCTTAGATATGTTGAAGGGGCGGGTTACATGACTAGTCCTAGTAGGATTAGGATTACTCTATTACAAGTGGAGTCCTAGTCTTGCTTCCTTTGTAAGGGAATAATTCTTATGCTTTCCTCTTAAGCCGGCCCACCATAACACGAGCCGGCCTTCCACGAACCGCCCGTTGGGCCACCGGGTCTTGTCGCTCCTCTAACCCGCCTACCGGGTTACCAATGAGTCACCAGGCCCAGCCGGGTCATCAGTGAGTGGAGAGATCCGGGCGGGTCACTTCGTGAGTCACCAAGTTAGGGTGGGTTACTAGTGAGTCGCCAAGTCTGGCCGGGTCATACCACGGGGTATATCCCCAACATTAGCCCCCAGTTTAATTTGGATTTATCCATGTTAAACTGATCCTGCAAAATAAACGCAAGAACAAATTTGACAGGTTGTGCTCCGGGTTAAAAATTCTTGTAAGTCGGCACCTGATCATCCTTAAGTCCTTGTCATTTCTTTCTTCTAGACAATCCGGGTCAATAGACCAGCTTCATAATCAATTTGCTGACTTGGTCTCTTGTAGAGAAATATAGTAAAGAATAATCCACTTGAGTCGGCTTCCAAAGCGTCGGCTTAAATAATATTGGTCTTGAAATACTCATCTGATATTCAGCCGGTTTGAAGATGTAGAACTTACCGGTTTATCATTACCAAAATTGTCGGGTTATAAAACAGACGATGTCGGGTCATAATTGTTGTTGACACCGGGTCATGTAATTGATCTTCCTGATTTGCTCAACACTGATAATTTGAAGACGTTCCTCCTTTATATTCATAATACCTGTAGCCCCCAAGTCTTGAGTAGAACAAAGTGATGACTTAAGACTTGCTTCAATATAAATATTACCACTTTGAAGAAATATAGTTTGTTCATCTCAATCACTAGTCAGAACTGAGTATTCCACATATGTAGCCCCCAAGTGTCGGGTTGTCATGCTTGCAGCAACCTGGGACTTGTAATTGCCTGATGCTGAAAAAACTTCAACCAGTGTAGCCCCCAAGGGGCGGGTCATTATGCAATAATGAGCAGGGGCTTTATAAATATGATCATGCTTCATTGAAAATAATATCATATGATGTACCTCCACCATGGGGCTTGAACCCACGTCCACAAGGTTAAGAGCTTGTGTACCTTGAATCATTGATAGGAGCAATTGGTAGCCTCCAAGGGTCGGCTCATTACAATGTGATGAGTCGGGTCTTCAATAAGGCCAGTAAAAATGACTTTGCATTAGCCCCCAAGTGCCATGGTGCATGCTAGCAGCGACATGGGACTTGCATATTTGATGTAATCTCAACTTGAATAATGTAGCCCCCAAGTGCCGGGTCGTAAGCCTGCAGCGACTCGGGACTATTTCTTCCATTGTAGAATAAATTATATCCATTGATAAAATAATATCCATTGTGCTGAAGCAACTTTGAAAACCTCAATCGTAATATTGGTTATTGATAACCATAATAAAAATCCAGTCATGTTGGCTATTAAAGATTTGAATAATATAACCCGGTTTGAAACACCGGTTCCTGTGATATTGAATCGTACTGTCGGTTTAGGGTACCTGTGCAGTAAGGGTGATAACCCAATCTTTAGAAGCCAAAACTTCCAAATGTTTATGATTGTCATATATGGCGACTTATCATCCAAAGTCGAGCCGGGTTAATAGAAACCACATATATATGCTTTAGATATGAGCAAAAAGTCTCAAGACAAACCCAAAGGACTGTTTTCAAAAACTTAAATCAAACAGAGAGAAACATTTTGAGGCTTCTGATTCGAATACGATCAGTGAACCAGACCAAAGGGGTTAAACTAGGATTCGAATATGATCATGTAGCCCCCAGTGGCTTTGGCGTTGCACCGATCAAGAGGGTACCGACAGCTATGTTCTCTTTGGTTCGAATACGACCTATGTTTGAATAGGAAGCCCCCAAATGACCTTGAGAGGTTTTTAACGACCCTAATTTGACTACGATCCAAGTCGGACCCAAAAAGTGTTAAGCTATGATTCGAATATGATCAAGAAGCCCCCTAGTGAGTTTGGCATTGCGCCGATCAAGAGGGTACCGACAGCTATGTTCTCTTTGGTTCGAATACGACCTATGTTTGAACAGGAAGCCCCCAAATGACCTGTAACTATGGATATGAGCCGGATCAAAGGGTAATCATAGCTTAGCTCAATAAACCGGAAGCCCCCAAGTGATATATTTCTGAGTTGTGCTCGCCGGGTGCCTATGTTTGAGTTGTGCTGTGCAACAAACTCTCTTTGGTCCCTATAATTTTTTTTCTGAAAACTCGAACTTGCGAGAGATGAATTCTTTTTAAACCGGAATTTCAAACCGAATATTGAGAGCTTCAGAGCTTTGTGGGAGACAGGTTTACCTTGAGCCGGGTTTTAAACCGGCATTCTTCATTTTGAACTGGAAATTTTCTGACGGCCTTTAAATTCTATATAGCAGTAGTCTCCGAGGCCGGGTTATTTTTTCCCTCCAATGACCTGGAGATCTGGATTATTGATACTGGCCAATTTTGCCGAGTCATGCCATTGTAGCCCCCGAGTCTTAAGGCGACTCGAGGAGTTGTCTTGAGATTCTCCATATTTGACCGTGATGTAAACCGGTATGAGTCAGTCAACAACTCAGTGATATAACTTGTCCTGCATTGGGGAACTTGCAAACTAGAGTAATTGCTCTTTTAAAGAAAAGCAATATATAATATAAAAATATACCGGATGGATTTCACCTGATATGTTAAACCAGAAATTATCGACTGCGGAGTTGATGATCACCATGGTGAAGCTGAAATCAAGCACGACCGAGTCGGCCATCGGAGCAGATAGATGAGCCGGCCGCGGCGTTGTAAGCCGGTGCGGACGGGAGAGTCGGTCGTGGTATAGTAAGCCGGTGTGAACGGATGAGTCAATAACGGTGTTGTAAGCCGGTGCGGACGAAAGAGTCGGCCGCGGTGTTGTAAGTCAGTGCGGACACGGGTGAGCCGGTCGCAGGCACGGACGGCGAATCAGTCCCGTGTGTTGATGAAGCAGGGGGCGGCGAATTACCAATATATCCGTCCAACAGCATGGCACGGACAAGCGGTAGTGCAATAACATTGGCGCGCGCCCCTTTGCGACAACTTTGTAACAAATAATGGTCCTGCGAAAAAATACCAGAGACCAAAGTAATTGTTTTGGATGAATTAATATAAGTGACAAAAAGGTATTGAGAAAATAGCACCTCGTTTTTGTCTGATAAGGCAGATACTGATGTTGTACTTGTAGTAGTTTCATACTACTAGTGCACGAGTCGGTCAACTGACCCTTTGACTTTCGCAGCCTCCAACAAGAAGTGGCTGCTTTTTCTACAGCAACTCCATAGCGAGAAGTACCTGGCCAGCGCATAGTTGGCCTTGGTGATGCGGGGTTGACGCGGGCTCGCAGAGAGGCCGCGGTAGCAGCGAAACGAGGCGAGGCCGCAGAGGCGTACCAGCGAGGCACAACCGTGGCAGCGGAGGTGGGTCACGGCGACGATGGCTCGGCACAGCTGCGGCTGAAGAGGCCCCCGGCGAGGCGACGTGATTGACGGCGACTTGAAGACAGGCCCTGATACGTCTCCGTCGTATCTACTTTTCCAAACACTTTTGCCCTTGGACTCTAACTGGCATGATTTGAATGGAACAAACCCGGACTGACGCTGGTTTCGGCAAAATTGCCATGGTGTTATTTATGTGCAGAAACAAAAGTTCTCGGAATGACCTGAAACTTCATGGAGATTATTTTTGGAAATAATAAAAAATACTGCCAAAAGATCAAGACCAGGGGCCCACACCCTAGCCACGAGGGTGGGGGCGCGCCCCCTACCTTGTGGGCCCCCTGGAGCTCCTCCGACCTCAACTCCAACTCTATATATTCGTGTTCGGAGAGAAAAAATCAAAGAGAAAGATTCATCATGTTTTACGATACGGAGCCGCCACCAAGCCCTAAACTCTCTCGGGAGGGCTGATTTGGAGTCCGTTCGGGGCTCCGAAGAGGGGAATCCATCGCCATCGTCATCATCAACCATCCTCCATCACCAATTTCATGATGCTCACCGCCGTGCATGAGTAATTCCATCATAGGCTTGCTGGACGGTGATGGGTTGGGTGAGATTTATCATGTAATCGAGTTAGTTTTGTTAGGGTTTGATCCCTAGTGTCCATTATGTTCTGAGATTGATGTTGCTATGACTTTGCTATGCTTAATGCTTGTCACAAGGGCCCGAGTGCCATGATTTCAGATCTGAACCTATTATGTTTTCATCAATATATGAGAGTTCTTGATCCTATCTTGCAAGTCTATACTCACCTACTATGTGTTATGATCCGGCAACCCCGAAGTGACAATAGTCGGGACCACTCCCGGTGATGACCGTAGTTTGAGGAGTTCATGTATTCACTATGTGTTAATGCTTTGGTCCAGTACTTTATTAAAAGGAGGCTTTAATATCCCTTAGTTTCCAATAGGACCCCGCTGCCACGGGAGGGTAGGATAAAATACGTCATGCAAGTTCTTTTCCATAAGCACGTATGACTATATTCGGAATACATGCCTACATTACATTGATGAATTGGAGCTAGTTCTGTGTCACCCTAGGTTATGACTGTTACATGATGAACCACATCCGACATAATTCTCTATCACCGATCCATTGCCTACAAGCTTTTCATATATTGTTCTTTGCTTATTTACTTTTCCGTTGCTATTGTTACAATCACTACAAAATACCAAAAACATTACTTTTGCTACCATTACCGCTACTATCATATTACTTTGCTACTAAATACCTTGTTGCAGATATTAAGTTTCCAAGTGTGGTTGAATTGACAACTCAGCTGCTAATACTTGATAATATTCTTTGGCTCCCCTTGTGTCGAATCAACAAATTTGGGTTGAATACTCTACCCTCGAAAACTGTTGCGATCCCCTATACTTGTGGGATATCAAGACTATTTTCTGGCGCCGTTGCCGGGGAGCATAGCTCTATTCTTTGAGTCACTTGGGATTTATATCTTCTTATCATTATGAAGAACTTGAAAGATCCAAGAACCAAGATTTATCCCTCAACTACGAGGGGAGGTAAGGAATAGCCATCTAGCTCTACACTTGATTCACCTTCTGTTTTGAGTAAGCTTGCGACACCTAAACCTGCTTCTGCTATTAATTCTGATATGTCACATATTATTGATGATGCCACTTCTGCTATGCATGATACTTATGATGAAACTACTTCTATGCCTGATACTACTGTGCCACTCGGTGAATTTCTTGATGAACAACTCGCTAGGGCTAGAGAGAATGAAATTATTGAAACTGATAATACTGATGAAAGTGATTACGAAGGTTCTCCTAATAAATATGAATTACCTGTTGTGCCTGAGGGCTATGTTATGGATGAAGAAACTAAAAGAGACTTTCTTTCTTGCAATGATAGAAGTGATCTTAAGAAATTATTAGCTAAGCTTAAAGAAAAACTCTGAATGCTAGAACGAAATATGATCCTGCTTACGCTACTTCACCTATCTTTGTTACTAATAAAGATTATGAATTCTTTATTGATCCTAAGACAATTACTTTGGTTGAATCTGATCCTTTTTATGGCTATGAATCTGAAACTGTTGTGGCACATCTTACTAAATTAAATGATATAGCCACCCTGTTCACTAATGATGAGAGAACTCGCTACTTTTATATCCTTAAAATATTTCCGTTCTCATTAAAGGGTGATGCTAAGATATGGTTTAATTCTCTTGATCCTGGTTGTGTGCATAGTCCCCAGGATATGATTTATTACTTCTCTGCTAAATATTTCCCTGCTCATAAGAAACAAGCTGCTTAAGGGATATATATAATTTTGTGCAAATTGAAGAAGAGAGTCTCCCACAAGCTTGGGGGAGGCTTCTCCAATTACTTAATGCTTTGCCTGATCATCCTAATGTCTACTACACAACCTTCTTCTTGTAGATGTTGTTGGGCCTCCAAGTGCAGAGGTTTGTAGGACAGTAGCAAATTTCCCTCAAGTGGATGACCTAAGGTTTATCAATCCGTAGGAGGCGTAGGATGAAGATGGTCTCTCTCAAGCAACCCTGCAACCAATAACAAAGAGTCTCTTATGTCCCCAACACACCCAATACAATGGTAAATTGTATAGGTGCACTAGTTCGGCGAAGAGATGGTGATACAAGTGGTATATGGATAGTAGATAAAGGTTTTTGTAATCTGAAAATATAAAAACAGCAAGGTAATTAATGATAAAAGTGAGCGTAAACGGTATTGCAATGCATTGAAACAAGGCCTAGGGTTCATACTTTTGCTAGTGCAAGTTCCCTCAACAATAATAACATAATTGGATCATATAACTATCCCTCAACATGCAACAAAGAGTCACTCCAAAGTCACTAATAACGGAGAACAAACGAAGAGATTATGGTAGGGTACGAAACCACCTCAAAGTTATTCTTTCCAATCAATCCATTGGGCTATTCCTATAAGTGTCACAAACAGCCCTAGAGTTCGTACTAGAATAACACCTTAAGACACAAATCAACCAAAACCCTAATGTCACCTAGATACTCCAATGTCACCTCAAGTATTCGTGGGTATGATTATACGATATGCGTCACACAATCTCAGATTCATCTATTCAACCAACACATATAATCTCAAAGAGTGCCCCAAAGTTTCTACCCGAGAATCAAGACGAAAACGTGTGCCAACCCCTATGCATAGGTTCATGGGCGGAACCCGCAAGTTGATCACCAAAACATACATCAAGTGAATCACGTGATATCCCATTGTCACCACAGATACGCATGGCAAGACATACCTCAAGTGTTCTCAAGTCATTAAAGACTCAATCCGATAAGATTACTCCAAGGGGAAAACTCAATCCATTACAAGAGAATAGAGGGGGAGAAGAAATATAAGATCCAACTATAATAGCAAAGCTCACGATACATCAAGATCGTGCCAAATCAATAACACAAGAGAGAGAGATCAAACACATAGCTACTTGTACATACCCTCAGCCCCGAGGGAGAACTACTCCCTCCTCGTCATGGAGAGCACCGGGATGATGAAGATGGCCACCGGAGAGGGATTTCCCCTCCGTCAGGGTGCCAGAACGGGTTTAGATTGGCTTTCGGTGGCTACGGAGGCTTCTGGCGGCGGACCTCCCGATCTATTGTGCTCCCCGATCGTTTTAGGGTATATGGAGATATATAGGCGGAAGAAGTACATCAGGGGAGCCACGAGGCACCCACGAGGGTGGAGGGCGCGCCCCCTACCTCGTGGCTTCCTTGAAGCTCCCTTGACGTGGACTCCAAGTCTCCCGGGTTGCTTTCCTTTCAAAAATAAGTTCCATGAAGTTTCAGGTCAATTGGACTCCATTTGATTTTCCTTTTCTGCGATATTCTAAAACAAGAAAAAACAGAAACTGGCAGTCAGCTCTGGGTTAATAGGTTAGTCCCAAAAATCATATAAAATAGCATATAAATGCATATGAAACATCCAAGGTTGATAATATAATAGCATGGAACAATCAAAAATTATAGATACGTTGGAGACGTATCACATCCTCTTAAGAAAAATGAAATACTTGATATCTTTTATAATGGACTAACCGATGCTTCCAGAGATTACCTGGATAGTTGTGCTGGTTCTGTTTTCAGGGAATGAACACCGGATGAAGTTGAAATTTTATTTAATAATATGTTGACAAATGAAAATAATTGGACACTTCCTGAGCCAACCCCTGAGCCTACTCCTAAACCAACTATGAAGCAAAGGGGTGTTCTATTTCTTAGTCCTCAAGATATGCAAGAGGCAAAGAAATCCATGAAAGAAAAGGGTATTAAAGCTGAAGATGTTAAGAATTTACCTCCTATTGAAGAAATACATGGTCTTAATTTACCGCCTATTGAAGAAACACATGGTCTTTATAACCCGACACAGGTAGTAAAGGTAAATTATCTCTATAGATATGACAAAGCTGAAATCCCATTCACCAAGTTTCTAGCCCATGCTTAGATGAGTTTGATAAATTTATGGTTAAGCAAGAAGACTTCAATGCTTATTTTGGTAGAGAATTAAAACGCAGTGCTGATATGCTTGACCACTTGGGTGATTATATGGCTAATGTCAAAGGTGATCTTAAACTTATTAGTAAACATGCTTCTATGGTTACCACTCAAGTAGAACAAGTACTTAAAGCTCAAAATGATTTTCTCAATGAATTGAATAGTAAGAATAAGGACTATGCTGTTAGAGTGGCTACTAGAACTGGTAAAATGACTCAGGAACCTTTGTATCCTGAAGGCCACCCTAAGAGAATTGACCAAGATTCTCAGAGAAATAATATAGACGCACCTAGTCCTTCTAAAATGAAGAAAAAGAATAATGATAGGACTTTGTATGCTTCTAGTGAACATATTGCTGAAACACCTGAGAATCCAAATGATATTTCTATTTCTGATGCTGAAACACAATCTGGTAATGAACCTAAACCTAGTGATAATGTTAATAATAATGTTCATGTTGATGTTCAACCTAGCAGTGACAATGATGTACAAATTGAACCTGCTATTGATCTTGATAACCCACGATCAAAGAATCAACGTTATGATAAGAAATACTTTGTTGCTAGGAAACATGGTAAAGAAATAGAACCATGGGTTCAAAAACCCATGCCTTTTCCTCCCAAACCATCCAAGAAAAAGGATGATGACTATTTTGAGCGCTTTGCTGAAATGATTAGACCTATCTTTTTGCGTATGCGATTAACTGATATGCTCAAAATGAATCCCTATGCTAAGTACATGAAATAAATTGTTACTAATAAAAGAAATATACCGGAAGCTGAAATTTCCACCATGCTTGCTAATTACAATTTGAAGGGTGGAATACCTAAGAATTTAGGAGATCCAGGAGTACCCACTATACCATGCTCCATTAAAAGAAATTATGTTAAAACTGCTTTATGTGATCTTGGAGTCGGTGTTAGTGTTATGCCTCTCTCTTTATATCGTAGACTTGATTTAAATAAGTTGACATCTACTGAAATATCTTTGCAAATGGCTGATAAATCAACTGCTATACCTATCGGTATTTGTGAGGATGTGTCTGTTGTGGTTGCAAATGTTACTATTTTAACGGACTTTGTTATTCTTGATATTCCCGAGGACGATAGTATGTCTATTATTCTTGGAAGACGCTTTTTGAATACTGCAGGAGCTGTTATTGATTGCACCAAAGGCAATGTCACTTTTCATGTTAATGGCAATGAGCATAGGTACACTTTCCATGGAAACAACCTCAAGTTCATAGTATTAATTCTATTGGAAAAGTTCCATCGATTATTTTTGGAGGTTTTGAATTTCCTCTTCCGACTGTCAAGAAGAAATATGATATTCTAATTATTGGGGATGTGCATATCCCCGTTGAGGTAACATAGTGTTATTCGAAATTTCTCCGGTTCCATGTTATTCGGAATGAGTTTATTAACAAGACTTGATCAACCTTGTTAATGGATTCCTTTTGATGAGCATGAGATGGATGAAGTTAGAAAGCACAACCTTATGTGCCCTCCTTTTACTTTTCTGTTATTTATATTAAATAAAGTAAAAATAGTATTTTCTGTCTATTATCCGAATTATACGTGCAATATAAAAATACCCCGAAAATAAAAGTTCTCCAAATGCCCTGAAATTTAAATATGATTTTTTGGAATATTTGAGAATATTTGGCACTGAGAACACAGCAGGGGGCATCCACCTGGCCATGATTCCTTTTGAGAATATCATGTAGCACGTATGACTATAGTCGGAATACATGCCTACATTACATTGATGAATTGGAGCTAGTTCTGTGTCACCCTAGGTTATGACTGTTACATGATGAACCACATCCGGCATAATTCTCTATCACCGATCCATTGCCTATGAGCCTTTCATATATTGTTCTTCGCTTATTTACTTTTCCGTTGCTATTGTTACAATCACTACAAAATACCAAAAACATTACGTTTGCTACCATTACCCCTACTATCATATTACTTTGCTACTAAATACCTTGCTGCAGATATTAAGTTTCCAGGCATTGTTGAATTGACAACTCAGCTGCTAATACTTGAGAATATCTTTGGCTCCCTTGTGTCGAATCAATAAATTTGGGTTGAATACTCTACCCTCGAAAACTGTTGCGATCCCCTATACTTGTGGGACATCAGGCCCCTGGCCGGAACGGCGGCGGCTTCGAAGGCGGCCACGGCAGAAGAGGCGCCTCGCAAAATCGCGCAGGGCGACGCGGAGGAGGCCGAGGCAGGAGTGGACGGTGAGGCCCGATGGCTTAGGGGCGAAAACGTGTTTCAAGATAGTCGGCTCAGAAGTGAGTCTCCGGTGAGGCCGCAGCTTAGAGCAGTTTGTAGGCAAACGGCTGCAGAAAAAATGACTTGGAGTCCGACACAGGAAACCAGCGGGGGTGGCAAAAACGAGCCGGCGCCCGAGTAAAGCAGCCATGGAGGAACGATGGCGCAGCAGGTGCGCCGGCGGAGGAGTCTGGGACGGCTCAAGAGCGGTGGCTGAGGCCGGCCGCAGAGACGGAGCACCAGTGAGGGGAGGCCGACCCGAGGCCGGCAGCTCGGAGGTGACTCGATGCGGAAGCAAAATCGCCGAGGTGTGGGTGGCTCGTGGTGGAGACGAACCGGGCCGGTTGATTCCAAGTCCACGCCCATAACCCCATCCTCTCCGGGTCGTGGTTGTTTTGATGACTTTTTTCTGTAGGGTACCTGGCCTTCTAAGTTGTCCTCATCCACACATACTAACTAGGATCCTGAGATCAAATTGATCCCGTTTCTTCTAGGCACTGGCGTCCCTGATTTTAATGACTACTGGGCCTGAGTATCATAGAATCAATCATGTTGCCCCCTCTACCGCCTTTGCTTTTTATCTGCCTTAGGACTTGGGACATACGTGGACGGCACGGACGTAGTGATTGGACAGTTGCCAAAACCAATCAGATTCGATCATTGAATCTACAGTGAACATCCGTGATGGCTTCATGTTGGATACTGAAATCTGACAGGCCGCATAGACGCCGGTGACGGACAGACAACAACCCTAATTTATTTTTCCTTCTGAACCCAAAATCTTGTACTCTCAGCTCCAAAATTAATCAAAATTCTAATCAAAACGATCGATTCACCGGCTCTTCCCAATGGTTATCTCATGCCGAGTTACCGTGTGCGGTTTGTTTTCGCGCCGACCCTTCTTCATCCGCTTAATCGTGAGCTTCTTGATCCTAGAAAAATCCCTCCAAGAACTCAACACCACCGTGCATCTCGGCCCCATGGTGGGCGCCAACTATCATGGAATTGTCACGGCAGATGTCCTTGTGTGAGGACTTAGTCGTGGGGCCAATGCATCTATCTAGTAGCTTGAAGGGGATGGTCGGAATCGAGAGACGCAAGGTTTTACCCAGGTTCGGCCCCTCATTGTGGAGGTAAAAGCCTACATACTGCTTCGTTGATATTGACGATGATGATCACGATTACAAAGGCGCTCTATCTCGAGAGCTCTTGAGTTGTCTGTCTAAACCTAACTTGTCTCACCTGTGGAACATGTCCCTCTTGGGGTGCCCTGCCCCTCCTTCTATATGTTGAAGGGGCGGGTTACATGACTAGTCCTAGTAGGATTCGGATTACTCTATTACAACTGGAGTCCTAGTCTTGCTTCCTTTGTAAGGGAATAATTCTTATGCTTTCCTCTTAAGCCGGCCCACCATAACACGAGCCGGCCTTCCACGAACTGCCCGTTGGGCCACCGGGTCTTGTCGCTCCTCTGACCCGCCTGCCGGGTTACCAATGAGTCACTAGGCCCAGCCGGGTCATCAGTGAGTGGAGAGATCCGGGCGGGTCACTTCATGAGTCGCCAAGTTAGGGCGGGTTACTAGTGAGTCGCCAAGTCCGACCGGGTCATACCATGGGGTATATCCCCGACAAAATCCAAAATAGTGGGTTCATTGATATTTAAAGTTTTGACCTCTTCAATCCCACTTTTAACAATTTTAGCATCAAGATCTAAAGATTCCGAATTTTTGGAATGCCTTCTAGGAAAAAGGTGGCTCATCTTCAACCCCATCATTATCAAGATTCATACTGCAAAACAAATATTTAATAGGAGACACATCAATAACTTTTAGATCTTCATCTTTATTATCACGAAAACTAGAAGAACACGCTTTTATAAAGCAATCTTTCTTAACACGCATCCTAGCGGTTGTTTCCTTGCACTCATCAATGGAAATTCTCATGGCTTTGAGAGACTCATTTATATCATGCTTAGGTGGAATAGATCTTAAGTTTCAAAGAATCAACATCAAGAGAATTTCTACCAACATTCCTAGCCAACTCATCAATCTTAAGCAATTTTTCTTCAATCAAAGCATTGAAACTATTTTGCAAAGTAATAAATTCTTTAATATTAGATTCAAAATCAAAGGGCATCTTATTATAATTTCCATAGGAATTGTTGTAGGAATTACCATACTTATTAGAGGAGTTACTAGGAAACGGCCTAGAATTAAAATTACCTCTATACACGTTATTACCAAAATTGTTCCTACCAACAAAATTCACATCCATAGATTCATTATTATTCTCAATCAAGGTAGACAAAGGCGTATCATTAGGATTAGTAGAACCACTCTTATTAGCAAACAATTTCATAAGTTCATCCATCTTTCCACTCAAAACATTAATCTCTTCAATTGCATGAACTTTTTATTAGTAGATCTTTTGGTGTGCCATTGAGAATAATTAACCATAATACTGTTTTTAGGCAAAGACAAAAACCAAGCTTTAACACAATCTCTAAGCGAAAACGGAAATATCTTCAATTTAACAATATCATTATCCACATCTTTCTTCTTTTGCATATCACACAAATCAACAAAGTTGTTTAGATGGGGAGCGGCATCTTCACTAGGAAGGCCAAAAAACGGATCTTTCATGACAAGATTCAGCAAAGCAGTATTAATTTCACAAGATTCAGCATCGATAAGAAGAGAAATCGGAGTGCTAATAAAATCATTATTGTTAGTATTGGCAAAGTCACACAATTTAGTATTATCTTGAGCCATCATGACAAGCAAGCAATCCAACACACAAGCAAACAAGGAATGGGCAAAAAAAGGGCAAATGGAAAAAGAGAAGGGGAACGGAGAGAGAGGGAGAGAGGAAAAGAGGTCGAATAAAATGGCAAGGGTGAAGTGGGGTAGAGGAAAACGAGAGGCAAATGGCAAATAATGTAATGCGAGGGATAAGAGTTTGTGATGGGTACTTGGTATATTTTTACTTGGTAATGGCGCCAGAAAAGACTCGTTGTGGTAGTCAAATCTTGACTTGACTTGGCACGAATCTCCCCGGCAACGGGGCCAGAAATCCTTCTTGCTACCTCTTGAGCACTGCGTTGGTTTTCCCTTGAAGAGGAAAGGGTGATGCAATAAAGCAGCGTAAGTATTTCCCTTAGTTTTTGAGAACCAAGGTATCAATCCAGTAGGAGATCACACACAAGTCCCACACACCTACACAAACAAATAAGAACCTCGCAAGCAACGCGATAAAGGGGTTGTCAAGCCCTTATCGGTCACTTACAAGAGTGAGATTAAGATAATATTTTTGGTATTTTTATGATAAAGAGAAATAAAGATGCAAAGTAAAATAAATGGCAAAGGAAATAACTAAGTATTGGAAGATTAATAAGATAGACCCGGGGGCCATAGGTTTCAATAGTGGCTTCTCTCAAGAGCATAAGTATTACGATGGGTAAACGAATTACTGTCGAGCAATTGATAGAATTGAGAATAGTTATGATAATATCTAGGTATGATCATGCATATAGGCATCACGTCCGAGACAAGTAGACCGAAACGATTCCGCATCTACTACTATTACTCCACACATCGACCGCTATCCAGCATGCATCTAGAGTATTAAGTTCAAGAGAACAGAGTAATGCTTTAAGGAAGATGACATGATGTAGAGGGATAAACTCATGCAATATGATATAAACCCCATCTTTTTATCCTCGATTGCAACAATACAATACATAATAGATACTCATGTATGCGGTCCGATGAGTGTTGATGCTCGCGGCGGGTATCATTATTTTCCGACCTTCACAGATGATTTGAGCGGATATGGGTATATCTACTTAATGAAACATAAGTCTGAAACATTTGAAAAGTTCAAAAAATTTCAGAGTGAAGTGGAAACTCATCGTAACAAGAAAATAAAGTTTCTATGATTTGATCGTCGAGGTGAATATTTGAGTTATGGGTTTGGTCTTCATTTGAAACAATATGGAATAGTTTCGCAACTCATGCCACCTGGAACACCACAGCATAATGGTGTGTCCGAACGTCGTAACCGCACTTTATTAGATATGGTGCGATCTATGATGTCTCTTACTGATTTACCGTTATCGTTCTAGGGTTATGCTTTAGAGACAGCTGCATTCACGTTAAATAGGGCACCATCAAAATCCGTTGAGATGACACCATATGAACTATGGATTGGCAAGAAACCCAAGTTGTCGTTTCTTAAAGTTTGGTGCTGCGATGCTTATGTGAAAAAGCTTCAACCTGATAAGCTCGAACCCAAATTAGAGAAATGTGTCTTTGTAGGATATCCCAAAGGAGACTATTGGGTACACCTTCTATCACAGATCCGAAGGCAAGATATTCATTGCTAAGAATGGATCCTTTCGAAAGAAGTGAGTGGGAGGAAAGTAGAACTTAATGAGGTAATTGTACCTTCTCCCTTATCGGAAAGTAGTTCATCATAGAAATTAGTTCAAGTGATTCCTACACCAATTAGTGAGGAAGCTAATGATGATGATCATGAAACTTCTAATCAAGTTACTTGTAACGCCCCGGATATAACTTTCCCAATTTGTACTCCAACTCTTGCCGTTTCGGGCGTTATGTTATATTTATTTCTCGGGTTCGGGTCTTTGTCTCCGTGTGTTGTTTTCATTGTCATGCATCTCATATCATGTCATCATGTGCATTGCATTTGCATACGTGTTCATCTAATGCATTCGAGCATTTTCCCCGTTTTCCGTTTTGCATTCCGGCGCTTCGTTCTCCTCCGGTGGTCAATTCTAGCTTTCTTTCGTGTGTGGGGATTAAACATTTCCGGATTGGACCAAGACTTGCCAAGCGGCCTTGGTTTACTACCGGTAGACCGCCTGTCAAGTTTCGTATCATTTGGACTTCGTTTGATACTCCAATGGTTAACCGAGGGACCGAAAAGGCCTCGTGTGTGTTGCAGCCCAACACCCCTCCAATTTGGCCCAAAACCCACCAAACTCTGCTCCATCACCTAGAGCGTTCGATCACGATCGCGTGGCCGAAAACTGCACCTCATTTGGACTCTCCTAGCTCCACTTATGCCTATAAATACACCCCTCCGTTTTCGGATCTCTCCTCTCCCCGAAACCCTAAAAAAAAACCTCTCCGCCGCCGACGGACAACGTCCGCGCGAGCCGGACGTGTCCGGATCCTGCCGCCTCCAACCGCTCGCCGCCACATGGAAAGTGGGAGCCCCACTTCGCCGCCGCCTGCCGCAGCCCGCGAGGGCCCAAGGCCGGCCCTCCCCTTCGCCGACCGGGCCCGAGGCGCTCGACCGCGCTGCCGCCCGTCTTCCCCAGCTCTGGTGGCCGGCCGCCTCCGACCACTGCGCCACCATCTCCGGCCGCCCGAGGCGCCCGGGTCACCGCGCCGGACCGCCCCGCGCCGCGGCTCGCCTCCGCCGGACCTCCTCGCTCGCCGCACCGCCGCTCCGGCCGCCGCCCGGGCCCAGCCCCGCCGTCCTCCTCCGACCCCTCCAACTCCGGCCGCCGTCGTCCTCAACGCCGGCCAACCTCGGAATCCATGCCGGTGAACAGTGCCAGATCCAGATCTAGAACCCGACGGTTGCCTTTCCCTCCGAACCCTAATTTTTTATGCATAATTTGACCGTCTATATCTCCGCATCCGTAGCTCTGATTTGGACATATAGTATATCAAAATGTTCACCTCGATGATTACATCATTTCATTCTAGTGCATCATTTCCATTTGAGTTCATCTTGATGCCCGAAATGCTGTTAGAAGGAGGCTTCATGAGTTAATAGTCAGATCTGCTAGTTCATCTTAGACTTTTGTCATTTTTGCCATGATTATTGTGTGCATGATATGCGTGTGAGTCCTTCATTTGTTTTCTTAAGCATCTTGTTATCTTTCCAGAGGTGCAACCCATGCATTTTTAGGATGTGTATGGTGACTTGTGCAAGCTTGCAAAGTGAGGCACCCGGTAAATCTGTTTTCAGGGACTTAGTAGTTTTCACTAAGTCTGGGATTATTTAGTTCATGATGCCATATGTTCATGCTATTTCCTAGTGATCCGTGCCTCTTTTGAGGATGATCAGTAAAGGAGTTTTGTTAATCTTGTTATGCTCTATCCATCCATGTCTTTGTTTGCAATTATGGAGCACCCTATCTTGAGTCAATCGAGCTCTACTTTTGCTTCATTGTGAATCTGGGCAGATCGTCAACTTGTTTGCGATTTTGCCGGAGTTATTGTAGTTGATCCGTGCATGCTATGCCATTGTTCTTGCCATGTCTAGCTTGCATTTTGTGCCTTAATGGATGTATGCTTGCCTTGCCATGACTTGCACCGTAGTGAGTGCATCGAGCTCGTTTACATGCCTTCGTGAGTTATATTTCAGCATGTCTCAGTTTTCACTAAGTCTGAAAACTGATTGTGTTTTAGCTATGTTCGTGTGCTTGTTAATATATTTTGTAATCCCTTTTGGCCCCAGGTCATTAAGGGACTTTTGTTAAGCTTGTTGAGTAGCTCCATGCCATGTTCTTATTTGTCATAATAAGGTCCTGTAGCATGTTGTTTTGCTGCTCCGAAGAGGGCTTCATGATCTGAAATTTCAGACAAGTGTTAATTTCACTAAGTCTGAAATCTGTTTTGCATTTGCGTTTTTGCCATGCTTGTTTGAACCTGTTAATGGATGAATTGGCCGTGGCTCAGTGCTAGTCTTTTGTTAAGCATCTTGAATGCTTCCCTGCCATGTATTTTGTAGACGTGTTTGGGTGCTGTAGCATGTTCATTTCATTGCATATAGAGGCCTACTTGCTGTAAATCGCAGACCGGTGTCATTCTTAAATCGCTTGCCATTTCCAAACCGTAACTCCGATTCCGGCGTTCTTTATATCGTTTTCAAGCGATTTCATCCCATCTTTCCAGTGGCACACTTGGTTTTCCAAGTTGAGGCCAGGTTCATGCATTTCCTGTCATATCTTGCATTTTGCATCCCGCATCGCATCCCGCATAGCATTCCATCATTGCTTCTTATTGTTTGAGCTTGCACGTGGTTGATTGTATCCTTGTCGCTTGTTTGTTCTTGTTTGGGTAGAGCCGGGAGACAGTTCGCTAACGAGGAGTCCGTTGAGTTTGCTTTTGAGGATCCAGTCAACTCTGGCAGCTTTGCAGGCAAGATGATCATACCCTCGAAATCACTACTATCTTTGCTATGCTAGTTTTGCTCGCTCTTTTGCTATGCCAATGCTACAATGCCTACAATTTGCTTGTCAGCCTCCCCATTGCCATGTTGAACCTCTAACCCACCATGTCCTAGCAAACCGTTGATTGGCTATGTTACCGCTTTGCTCAGCCCTTCTTATAGCGTTGTTAGTTGTAGGTGAAGATTGGAGCCGTTCCTTGTTGGAACATTTATTTACTTGTTGGGATATCATTATATTGCTATGTTATCTTAATGCATCTATATACTTGGTAAAGGGTGGAAGGCTCGGCCTCTCGCCTAGTGTTTTGTTCCACTCATGCCGCCCTAGTTTCCGTCATATCGGTGTTATGTTTCCGGATTCTTGCGTTCCTTACGCGGTTGGGTTATAATGGGAACCCCTTGACAGTCCGTCTTGAATAAAACTCCTCCAGCAATGCCCAACCTTGTTTTTACCATTTGCCACCTAGCCCCTTTTTTCCCTTGGGTTTCGCGGACTCAAGGGTCATCTTATTTTAAACCCCCCGGGCCAGTGCTCCTCCGAGCGTTGGTCCAACCTCGAGCACCGTGTGGGGCCGTCCCTTGGCAACTTGGGTTACATTGGCTCCCGTACGCTTAGCTTATCCGGTGTGCCCTGAGAACGAGATATGTGCAGCTCCTATCGGAATTTGTCGGCACAGCGGGTGGTGTTGCTGGACTTGTTTTACCATTATCGGAGTTGTCTTGAATTACCGAGATACCGAGTCTGATCGGAACGTCTTGGGAGGAGGTCTATTCCTTCGTTGACCGTGAGAGCTTGTCATGGGATAAGTTGGGACTCCCCTGCAGGGATTGAACTTTCGAAAGCCGTGCCCGCGGTTATGGGCAGATGGGAATTTGTTAATGTCCGGTTGTAGATAACTTGAACATAAAATTAATTAAAATGAATCAACTGAGTGTGTAGCCGTGATGGCCTCTTCTCGGTGGAGTCCGGAAAGTGGACACGGTGTTGGAGTAATGCTTGCGCAGGTTGTTCCTCTAGATTCTCGCTCGCGCTGCGCCTTCTCTCCTCGCTCTCTTTTGCGTATAAGTTAGCCACCAAATATGCTAGTCGCTTGCTGCAGATCCACACATATTTGCCTTATCCCTTCCTATAAGCTTAAATAGTCTTGATCGCGAGGGTGCGAGATTGCTGAGTCCCTGTGGCTCACAGATACTATAACTCCAGATGCAGGTCCAGGTGATTCCGCTCCAGGTGACGCGTATGAGCTCAAGTGGGAGTTTGACGAGGACTCTCAGCGTTACTATGTCTCTTTTCCTGATGATCAGTAGTGGTGCCCAGTTGGGGTTTGATCGGGACTGTGTCGCATGTTGGGTTTTCTTCTATTTTGGCGCCGTAGTCGGGCCATGAGTGTTTTGGATGGTGTATGTTATTTATGTACTTTGATGTGATGTGGCGAGTGTAAGCCAACTATGTATCTTCCCCTTTTATTCTATATATTACATGGGATGTTGTGATGATTGCCTAACTTGCGACATTGCTTTCAATGCGGTTATGTCTCTAAGTCGTGCCTCGACACGTGGGAGCTATAGCCGCATCGAGGGCGTTACAAGTTGGTAATCAGAGCCTTCCCCGACCTTAGGAGCCCCATTGCTTGATCGTTTTTAGCAGCCGAGTTGTGTCTAGAAAAAATGTTTTGAGTCATTTAGAAATTATATATCGGAGAGCTTAGGAGTTCTTTGTACTTCCCAGTCTCCTCATCGCTCTGGTAAGGCATCCTGACGTAGAGTTTTGACTCTTCTCTTCTCAAATTTCACTAAAATTTTTTTAGGATCACGCGAGTATCTTGGAATCGTTCCGATGGCTTATGATGAGAACATTGTCTTGGTGCCTCCTGTCAGGGGTTTAGTCGAAGTGTCCCGGGGAGTTGAGCTCTGAGGTGTTGTCATCATAATTTTATCGTTGCAATTCTGGAATACTTGAGATATTTTCGCCGACATCGAAAATCTCTTTTATGCAGTTCGTTGGTGAGATAACCTCGACGCCACCCAGTACTCGGGCGGGAGTTCGGGAGTATCGCCATAACTTGTATAACGGATGCTTTTCGAAGGTTGAGGTAGATGGTTTCCGAAGGTTTCTTGGTTATGTGTTGAAGGATGGATACAGCTGGATGTAGGAATTTCTAGTTTGGGTGAGATATTATGCTTCCCCTGTATCCCCAACACCTGATTGCATAACCGGAAAGTTTCGGGAGTTTCATAGGTGGGATTTCTCGTAGCTTTAGTTCTTCTTCCACGGATATTGGTTTGAGATTGGGATTTCTTACCGATTATTCGTTCTTGATCCGTACCTTGTTGATTTATTTATCTACCTTCATTCTACGTGGCTTCGCAATTTAGGGATATGTAACCACTTCAAGAGAAATGCATTCGTTCATTTTGTTCGGATGTGAAGACTTTATGTTGCAATTTTCATTCCGTTGGTTTCAGCTTCATTTATCTGTATATGTGCTAACGGTGGTCAACCTCTTCAGGATGGCTCCCGCTAAGAGCACCAGTCAGAACCAGAATCAAGATCCGCCACCACCTCCACCTCCTCCGGAGGCATGGCAAGCTGTGATGGCCGCACCCAATGCAAACACACAGTTGATCATGCAAATCCTCCAAGAGCACAATCAAGGCAGGCAAGGGAATCAAGGCAACAATCAGAATCATTTTGCTACACTGAACCAGTTCCTTGCTAATGGGCCAAAGACGTACAGCAATTGTGTTGAGGCTTCCGATGCTGACGATTGGCTTGTGGATCTGGGTAAGCATTTTGAATGCACCAACATCGGGCCTGAAGATTTCGTCAAGTTCGCTTCCTTCCAACTCAAAGATCAGGCTGCAGAATGGTTCCAGCAGTACAAGGATTCTAGAGGTGGACGTCTGATCACTTGGGATGATTTCCGTCAAGATTTCCGAGCTCATCACATCCCTCAAAGTGTGGTTGAAAGTAAGCGTCAGGAATTCCGCAATCTGAAGCAAGGCTCTTTGTCTATCTATGACTACAACAAGTTGTTCCAGAAGCTCGCCCGCTTTGCCAAGCAGGACGTACCTGATGAGAAGAGCATGATATACCAGTTCAGGGGTGGCCTCAGAGAAGAAATTCAGCTTGCTCTTGTCCTCTTTGAGCCGTTGAGATATGATGAGTTCTACAACATGGCACTGAAGCAAGAGGCTGCTCAGTTGAGGTGTGATGCTTCCAAGAAGCGAGCCAGAGATGCTACTCCTTCTTCCTCTACTCAAGTGGCCAAGCAGCAGAAGTTTTGGCTTCCTCCTCCTCCGTTCGGTCAGCCGTATCAGCAGAAGAGCTAAAGTGGCAGAGGTTCTTCCCACCCACCCAACCCTGGCTTTCAGAACAAGTCTTCGTCTCAACCTCCAAGATCAAGTGCTCCGTACCACCATCCGCTTTCAAAGGTCACGTGCAACAAGTGCCAAGAAAAGGGTCACTATGCCAACAAGTGTTTCAACCAGAGGCGTCTTCCTCCTCCTCCTCCGGTGAGATCGGCAAGTACAGCAGTGGTCAAGCATAACCCCAAGCATGCCAAGGTCAACTTGACGAACGCAGCTCAGGCAGAGGATTCTTCAAATGTCATCATGGGTAACTTTCCAGTTAACTCTTTTCCCGCAAGAGTTCTTTTCGACACTAGTGCATCGCATTGTTTCATGTCAAGATCATTTGTTTCCAAGCATGACTTTGTTTCACAAATGTTGGGTAAACCTATGGGAGTGGTTTCTCTGGCTAAGTCTATGAGAGCTACTATGATAGTAAGCACCGTGATTTGGCTTTCGAGATCGGAGATCATGTTTACCTCCGCGTCTCTCCTATGAAAGGTACTCTCGCTTCGGTATCAAAGGGAAGCTTGCCCCTAGATACATCGGACCTTTCAAGATTGTCAGCAAGAGAGGCAACCTCGCCTATCAACTCGAGCTTCCTTCAAACTTTGCAAATGTTCATGATGTGTTCCACGTCTCTCAGCTTCGAAAGTGCTTCAATACTCCTGACCGCACAGTCAACTTCGAGGACATTGACCTCCAAGAAGATCTCTCTTATCGTGAGCACCCAGTTGCTATTCTTGAAGAGACTGAACGCAAGACTCGCAACAAGTCAATCAAATTTTTTAAAGTCAAGTGGTCACACCATTCCGACCGTGAAGCTACCTGGGAACGCGAGGATCTCCTCCGTTCCGAGTACCCGGCGTTCTTTCAGTCCTATATCTCGGGACGAGATCCTTTCGTAGTGGTGGAGTGTTGTAACGCCTCGAATATAACTTTCCCAATTTGTACTCCAACTCTTGCCGTTTCCGGCGTTATGTTATATTTATTTCTCGGGTTCGGGTCTTTGTCTCCATGTGTTGTTTTCGTTGTCATGCATCTCATATCATGTCATCATGTGCATTGCATTTGCATACGTGTTCATCTCATGCATTCGAGCATTTTCCCCGTTGTCCGTTTTGCATTCCGGCGCTTCGTTCTCCTCCGGTGGTCAATTCTAGCTTTCTTTCATGTGTGGGGATTAAACATTTCCGGATTGGACCGAGACTTGCCAAGCGGCCTTGGTTTACTACTGGTAGACCACCTGTCAAGTTTCGTATCATTTGGACTTCGTTTGATACTCCAACGGTTAACCGAGGGACCGAAAAGGCCTCGTGTGTGTTGCAGCCCAACACCCCTCCAATTTGGCCCAAAACCCACCAAACTCTGCTCCATCACCTAGAGCGTTCGATCACGATCGCGTGGCCGAAAACCGCACCTCATTTGGACTCTCCTAGCTCCACTTATGCCTATAAATACACCCCTCCCTTTTCGGATCTCTCCTCTCCCCGAAACCCTAAAAAAAATCCTCTCCGCCGCCGCCGGACAACGTCCGCGCGAGCCGGACGTGTCCGGATCCCGCCGCCTCCAACCGCTCGCCGCCGCCCGCCGCAGCCCGCGAGGGCCCAAGGCCGGCCCTCCCCTTCGCCAACCGGGCCCGAGGCGCTCGCCCGCGGCGCCGCCTGTCTTCCCCAGCTCCGGTGGCCGGCCGCCTCCGACCACCGCGCCGCCATCTCCGGCCGCCCGAGGCGCCCGGGTCACCGCGCCGGACCTCCTCGCTCGCCGCACCGCCGCTCCGGCCGCCGCCCGCGCCCGGCCCCGCCGTCCTCCTCTGACCCCTCCAACTCCGGCCGCCGTCGTCCTCAACGCCGGCCAACCTTGGAATCTGTGCCGGTGAACAGTGCCAGATCCAGATCTAAAACCCGACGGTTGCCTTTCCCTCCGAACCCTAATTTTTTATGCATACTTTGACCCGCTATATCTCCGCATCCGTAGCTCCGATTTGGACATATAGTATATCAAAATGTTCGTCTCGATGAGTACATCATTTCATTCCATTGCATCATTTTCATTTGAGTCCATCTTGATGCCCGAAATGCTGTTAGAAGGAGGCTTCGTGAGTTAATTGTCAGATCTGCTAGTTCATCTTAGACTTTTGTCATTTTTGCCATGATTATTGTGTGCATGATATGCCTGTGAGTCATTCATATGTTTTGTTAAGCATCTTGTTATCTTTCCATAGGTGCAACCCATGCATTTTTAGGATGTGTGTGGTGACTTGTGCAAGCTTGCAAAGTGAGGCACCCGGTAAATCTGTTTTCAGGGACTTAGTAGTTTTCACTAAGTCTGGGATTATTTAGTTCATGATGCCATATGTTCATGCTATTTCCTAGTGATCCGTGCCTCTTTTGAGGATGATCAGTAAAGGAGTTTTGTTAATCTTTTTATGCTCTATCCATCCATGTCTTTGTTTGCAATTATGGATCAACCTAGCTTGAGTCAATCGAGCTCTACTTTTGCTGCGTTGTGAATCTGGGCAGATCGTCAACTTGTTTGCGATTTTGCCGGAGTTATTGTAGTTGATCCGTGCATGCTGTGCCATTGTTCTTGCCATGTCTAGCTTGCATTTTGTGCCTTCTTAATGGATGTATGCTTGCCTTACCATGACTTGCACCGTAGTGAGTGCATCGAGCTCGTTTACATGCCTTCGTGAGTTATATTTCAGCATGTCTTAGTTTTCACTAGGTCTGAAAACTGATTGTGTTTTAGCTATGTTCGTGTGCTTGTTAGTATATTTTGTGATCCCTTTTGGCCCCAGGTCACTAAGGGACTTTTGTTAAGCTTGTTGAGTAGCTCCATGCCATGTTCATCTTTGTCATAATCAGGTCCTGTAGCATGTTGTTTTGCTGCTCCAAAGAGGGTCCCTCGAAATCACTACTATCTTTGCTATGCTAGTTTTGCTCGCTCTTTTGCTATGCCAAGGCTACGATGCCTACCATTTGCTTGTCAGCCTCCCCATTGCCATGTTGAACCTCTAACCCACCATGTCCTATCAAACCGTTGATT
Source organism: Triticum aestivum (assembly GCF_018294505.1). Lineage (NCBI taxonomy): Eukaryota > Viridiplantae > Streptophyta > Magnoliopsida > Poales > Poaceae > Triticum > Triticum aestivum. The sequence goes on from NC_057797.1 coordinate 692,592,091, forward strand.
GGCCATGTTACCGCTTTGCTCAGCCCTTCTTATAGCGTTGTTAGTTGCAGGTGAAGATTGGAGCCCTTCCTTGTTGGAACATTTATTTACTTTGTAGGGATATCATTATATTGCTATGTTATCTTAATGCATCTATATACTTGGTAAAGGGTGGAAGGCTCGGCCTCTCGCCTAGTGTTTTGTTCCACTCTTGCCGCCCTAGTTTCCGTCATATCGGTGTTATGTTCCCGGATTCTTGCGTTCCTTACGCGGTTGGGTTATAATGGGAACCCCTTGACAGTCCGTCTTGAATAAAACTCCTCTAGAAATGCCCAACCTTGGTTTTACCATTTGCCACCTAGCCCCTTTTTTCCCTTGGGTTTCGCGGACTCAAGGGTCATCTTATTTCAACCCCCCCCCCCCCGGGCCAGTGCTCCTCTGAGCGTTGGTCCAACCTAGAGCACCGTGCGGGGCCGTCCCTTGGCAACTTGGGTTACGTTGGCTCCCGTACGCTTAGCTTATCCGGTGTGCCCTGAGAACGAGATATGTGCAGCTCCTATCAGGATTTGTCGGCACAGCGGGTGGTGTTGCTGGACTTGTTTTACCATTATCGGAGTTGTCTTGAATTACCGAGATACTGAGTTTGATCGGAACGTCTTGGGAGGAGGTCTATTCCTTCGTTGGCCGTGAGAGCTTGTCATGGGCTAAGTTGGGACTCCCCTGCAAGGATTGAACTTTCGAAAGCCGTGCCTGCGGTTATGGGCAGATGGGAATTTGTTAATGTCCGATTGTAGATAACTTGAACATAAAATTAATTAAAATGAATCAACTGAGTGTGTAGCCGTGCTGGCCTCTTCTCGGCGGAGTCCGGGAAGTGGACACGGTGTTGGAGTAATGCTTGCGCAGGTTGTTCCTCTAGATTCTCGCTCGCGCTGCGCCTTCTCTCCTCGCTCTCTTTTGCGTATAAGTTAGCCACCAAATATGCTAGTCGCTTGCTGCAGCTCCACACATATTTGCCTTATCCCTTCCTGTAAGCTTAAATAGTCTTGATCACGAGGGTGCGAGATTGCTGAGTTCCTGTGGCTCACAGATACGATAACTCCAGATGCAGGTCCAGGTGATTCCGCTCCAGGTGACGCGTATGAGCTCAAGTGGGAGTTTGACGAGGACTCTCAGTGTTACTATGTCTCTTTTCCTGATGATCAGTAGTGGTGCCCAGTTGGGGTTTTGATCGGGACCGTGTCGCATGTTGGGTTTTCTTCTATTTTGGCACCGTAGTCGGGCCATGAGTGTTTTGGATGATGTATGTTTTTATGTACTTTGATGTGACGTGGCGAGTGTAAGCCAACTATGTATCTTCCCCTTTTATTCTATATATTACATGGGATGTTGTGATGATTGCCTAACTTGCGACATTGCTTTCAATGCGGTTATGTCTCTAAGTGGTGCCTCGACACGTGGGAGCTATAGCTGCATCGAGGGTGTTACATTACTACCGAACCTCGTAGGTCAACCAGAGTAAGATCCGCACCAGAGTGGTACGGTAATCCTGTTTTTGAGGTCATGTTACTTGACCATGACGAACCTACGGACTATGAGGAAGTGATGATGAGCCCAGATTCTGCGAAATGGCTTGAGGCCATGAAATCTGAGATGGGATGCATGTATGAGAACAAAATATGGACTTTGGTTGACTTTCCCGATGATCGACAAGAAATAGAGAATAAATGGATCTTTAAGAAAAAGACTGACGCTGACGGTAATGTTACTGTCTACAAAGCTCGACTTGTTGTGAAAGGTTTTCGACAAGTTCAAGGAGTTGACTACGATGAGACCGTCTCACCCGTAGCGAAGCTTAAGTCTGTCCGAATCATGTTAGCAATTGCCGCATTTTATGATTATGAAATTTGGCAAATGGATGTCAAAAATGCATTCCTTAATGGATATCTTAAAGAAGAGTTGTATATGATGCAACCAGAAGGTTTTGTCGATCCAAAGGTGTTAAGAAAGTGTGCAAGCTCCAACAATCCATTTATGGACTGGTGAAAGCCTCTCGGACTTGGAATATATACTTTGATAGTGTGATCAAAGCATATGGTTTTATACAGACTTTTGGAGAAGCATGCATTTACAAGAAAGTGAGTGGGAGCTCTGTAACATTTCTGATATTATATGTGGATGTCATATTGTTGATCAGAAATGATACTGAATTTCTGAATGGCATAAAAGGATACGTGAATAAGAATTTTTCAATGAAAGACCTCGGTAAGGCTGCTTATATATTGGGCATCAAGATCTATAGAGATAGATCAAGACACTTAATTGGACTTTCACAAAGCAGATACCTTGATAAATTTTTGAAGAAGTTCAAAATGGATCGGTCAAAGAAAGGGTTCTTGCCTGTGTTACAAGGTGTGAAGTTGAGTCAGACTCAATGCTCGACCACTGCAGAAGATAGAGAGAAAATGAAATTCATTCCCTATGCCTCAGCCATAGGTTCTATCATGTATGCAATGCTGTGTACCAGACCAATGTAATCCAGGAGTGGATCACTGGACAGCGGTCAAGAACATCCTGAAATACCTAAAAAGTACTAAGGATATGTTTCTCATTTATGAGGTGACAAAGAGCTCGTCGTAAACGGTTACATCGATGCAAGCTTTGACAATGATTCAGATGACTCTAAGTCTCAAACCGGATACATATTTATATTGAATGGTGAAGCTGTCAATTGGTGCAGTTCCAAGCAGAGCGTCGTGGCGGGATCTACGTGTGAAGCGGAGTACATAGCTTCTTCGGAAGCAGCAAATGAAGGAGTGTGGATGAAGGAGTTCATATCCGACCTAGGTGTAATACCTAGTGCATCGGGTCCAATGAAAATATTTTGTGACAATACCGGTGTAATTGCCTTGGCAAAGGAATCCAGATTTCACAAGAGAACCAAGCACATCAAGAGACGCTTCAATTCCATCCGCGATCAAGTGAAGGAGGGAGACATAGAGATTTGCAAAATACATATGGATCTGAATGTAGCAGACCCGTTGACTAAGCCTCTCTCACGAGCAAAACGTGATCAGCACCACGACTCCATGGGTGTTAGAATCATTACTATGTAATCTAGATTATTGACTCTAGTGCAAGTGGGAGACTAAAAGAAATATGCCCTAGAGGCAATAATAAAGTTGTTATTTATATTTCCTTATATCATGGTAAATATTTATTATTCATGCTAGAATTGTATTAACCGGAAACTTAGTACATGTGTGAATACATACACAAATAGAGTGTCCCTAGTATGCCTCTACTTGACTAGCTCGTTAATCAAAGATGGTTAAGTTTCCTGACCATAGACATGTGTTTTCATTTGATGAATGGGATCACATCATTAGAGAATGATATGATGGACAAGACCTATCCGTTAGCTTAGCATAATGATCATTTAGTTTTTCTGCTATTGCTTTCTTCCTGACTTATACATGTTCCTCGGACTATGAGATCATGCAACTCTTGAATACTGAAGGAACACCTTGTGTGCTATATAAATGTCACAACATAACTGGGTGATTATAAAGATGCTCTACAGGTGTCTCTGATGCTGTTTGTTGAGTTGGCATAGATCGAGATTAGGATTTGTCACTCCGTGTATCGGAGAGGTATCTCTGGGCCCTCTCGGTAATGCACATCACTATGAGCCTTGCAAGCAATGTGACTAATGAGTTAGTCAGTGGATGATGCATTACGGAACAAGTAAAGAGACTTGCCGGTGACGAGATTGAACTAGGTATGATGATACCGACGATCGAATCTTGGGCAAGTAGCATACCGTTGACAAAGGGAACAACGTATGTTGTTATGCGGTTCGACCGATAAAGATCTTCATAGAATATGTAGGAGCCAGTATGAGCATCGAGGTTCCACTATTGGTTATTGACCGGAGATATGTCCCGGTCATGTCTACATTGTTCTTGAACCCGTAGGGTCGGCACGCTTAACGTTCGATGACGATTTGTATTGTGAGTTTCGTGCTTTGATGAACCGAAGTTTGTTCGGAGTCCCGGATGAGATCATGGACATGACGAGGAGTCTCGAAATGGTCGAGACATAAAGATTCATATATTGGAAGGCTACATTCGGACACTAGAATGGTTCAGGTCGTTTCAGATAAGTTTCGGAGTACCGGGGGTTATCAACCCCCCCCCCCCCCGAGAGGTTAATGGGCCACCGTGGGCCTTAGTGGAGAAGAGAGAGGGCCGTCCAGGCGATGGCGCACGCCCCCTTCCCCTTGCCAAGTCTGAATTGGACAAGGGGAGGGGGTGACGCCCCCCTCCTTCCTTCTCTCCTCTTCCTCCTTCCCTTCTTCTCGTACTTGGAATAGGAAAGGAGGGGGACCGAATCCTACTTGGACTGGGAGTCCAAGTAGGACTCCCCCACATGGTGCGCCCCCCTAGGGCTGGCCACCTCTCCTCCCCCCTTTATATACATGGGAGGGGGGCACCCCAAAGGACACCAAGTCTTATCTTAGCCGTGTGCGGTGCCCCCCTCCACAGTTACACACCTCGGTCATATTGTCATAGTGCTTAGGTGAAGCCCTGCGTTGGCAACTTCATCATCACCATCATCGCACCATCATGCTGACGGAACTCTCCCTCATCCTCAACTGGATCAAGAGATTGAGGGACGTCATCGAGCTGAATGTGTGCTGAACGTGGAGGTGTCGTACGTTCGGTGCTTGGATCGGTTGGATCGTGAGACGTTCGACTACATCAACCGCGTTACTAAACGCTTCCTCTTTCGATCTACGAGGGTACGTGGACACACTCTCCCCTCTCGTTGCCATGCATCTCCTAGATATATCTTGTGTGATCGTAGGATTTTTTTGAAATACCGCGTTCCCCAACAATTAGATGATGGGTTGCTAGAGTGACAGAAGCTTAAACCCTAGTTTATGCGCTACTTCATAAGGGTCCGATTTGGATCCAAAAGTTTAATGCTATGCTTTGATTTTATCTTAATACTTTTCTCGTAGTTGCGGATGCTTGCGAGGGGGTTAATTAATAATAAGTAGGAGGTTTGTACAAGTAAGAACAACTCCTAAGCACCGGTCCACCCACATATCAAATTATCAAAGTAGCGAACACGAATCGAACCAACATGGTGAAAGTGACTAGATGAAATTCCCGTGCACCCTCAAGAACGCTTTGCTTATCATAAGAGGCCATTTTGGCCTGTCCTTTTCCACAAAAGGATTGGGCTACCTCAATGCACTTTATTACCATTACCGTTACTTGCTCGTTACAAATTATCTTGCTATCATACTACTTGTTATCGACTATTTCAGTGCTTGCAAAAAATACCTTGCCGAAAACCACTTGTCATTTCCTTCTGCTCCTCATTGGGTTTGACACTCTTACTTATTGAAGGGACTACGATTAATCCCCTATAATTGTGGGTCATCAAGTCTCTGTCGCGGCGGTCAAGGTCGGGCTTGACGACATCTATGGCGGTGGATTGAGACCGGTGGTGAGGATGGGGAGCAAGGGTGGCGGATGGCGACGACTCGGGCACGGGAAAGGTAGGAGGAAGGTGGAGGGGGAGGAAGGGTTTGATGGATTTGGTGCAATTCGTGGTGCGGTAGGGCTCTCAGGTCTGACGTGGCAGACACGCCCGGGCGCCCCCATATCCGCCCCATATTTGGTGTGGATATGAGGGGTGCCGTTCAGTCCAGGCATCTGAGGCCCATTTGGGTCGAATTTTCGTGACCGGTCAGTGACCGGGCTGTCCGCTCGGGCGTTTTTGGTGGGTTTGGGATGTCCGACTGTAGATGCTCTTAGGAGTGGTTGTTGGTATTTGCAAGTCTTAACTTGTGTTGCTAGTGTTGGAGATTCCAGAGAAGGCTCAACTTTATTCATTTTGCTAATAGTGGAAGTTGGATTGGACCAGTTAGTCCCATGGTTTTTACCCCTCAACAAGGTTTAGTTTTCCTCTTAAAATATTGGTAAATGTTTCATGCCTGCAGACCGGCCGAAGATTTGGCCGGTCGCTCGCGCGTCATCGGATGAGAAGGATCACACTTCTCCAAACCCCACGCACTACTGACAGCCTGGTTTGCCTTATCTCTTCACGTGCTTTCTCCTTCACTCATCCTCATCCTTGCACGAGCATATGGGAACTCGCACGACACTGAATCTCAGTCCACCACCACCATGGGGAACCCGCTCCCTTCGTCCCATTTTTAGCTCGACGACGACGAGCCAGCCACGTGTCCCTACAGCACCACGATGGCATCTGTTCTGTCCATCCCATCTGGCTCCACTCCAACGATGGCAACCTCTACCTCTGCTGCAACCAAGCTAGTCCGGCAGGCTTCTTGTGTCGTCGTCGCCATTGCCAGCAACCACCCAGAGATGCCCAATGCTGGCTCCGCCCGCACTGCTCCGGCAAGCACCACCCTTCTCCTATGCTGGAACTGCCCTACTCCTTGTCCTATGGTTGCAACCCCGGGGAGCGGATCACGAAACTCAAACCAACCATTTTTTATACAACCGACAAAAGCAAAAGCTGGAAGCACATATGGTTTTTGCTTCAACCAACAAGCAAGCTGGAACCATAGCTGGTTTTTGCTACAACTACATCGCATTTTTGCTACAACCGGCATCGCTATTTGCTACAACGGCGGTTGTGCAGTTTTGTGGCTAGCAATGACAAATGGATGCAGCTGCAAATCAGGAAGCTACAACCGTGCTTCAGAAAAGCTACGATAGGTTACAAAAATGTTTCAGCGGGGTGGACTAACATGTTGCATCCAACGATGGTGAATTTGTGACCGGTGATGGCAGGCGGCTTCAACCTATGACTAGAAAGCTGCAACCGGCAGAAGTAAATGTTACAGTCGTACATGTATGAAGCTACATCCATGTTATCCAGATGAAGCTTTTTTGACCATCGCATGAAGTTTTTTCATCGCCAGGTGAAGCTTTTTTCATCGCCGTCCATAGCTTTTAGTCGTATATAGGTTGAAACTCTTTTCATCGCTGGTTGAAGCTTTTCTCGTTACCAGTTGTAGATGTTTTTGGTTGTCGAATGCAACACTGGGCGTCTCCACGAGCTGGAAGCAGTGACAAGGCGGCAACCCATGCTGCGAGGGGCGGCGGTGGGAACTGCACGGGGAGGGGGTGAAGGAAATATGCCCTAGAGGCAACAATAAAGTTGTTATTTATATTTCCTTACATCATGATAAATGTTTATTATTCATGCTAGAATTGTATTAACCGGAAACTTAGTACATGTGTGAATACATAGACAAACAGAGTGTCCCTAGTATGCCTCTACTTGACTAGCTCGTTAATCAAAGGTGGTTAAGTTTCCTGACCATAGACATGTGTTGTCATTTGATCAACGGGATCACATCATTAGAGAATGATGTGATGGACAAGACCCATCCATTAGAGAATGATGTGCCACAAAGTTTTCGACAAGTTCAAGGTGTTGACTACGATGAGATTTTCTCACTCGCATCGATGCTTAAGTCTGTCTAGATCATGTTAGCAATTGCCACATTTTATGAAATCTAGCAAATGGATGTCAAAACTGCATTCCTTTAATGGATTTCTTAAAGAAGAGTTGTATATGATGCAACCAGAAGGTTTTGTCGGTCCTAAAGGTGCTCACAAAGTGTGCAAACTCCAGCGATCCATCTATGGACTAGTGCAAGCATCTCGGAGTTGGAATATACGCTTTGATAAGGTGATCAAAGCATATGGTTTTATATATACTTATTGTGAAGCCTGTATTGACAAGAAAGTGAGTGGGAGCACTACAGCCTTTCTGATGAGTATATGTGAATGACATATTATTGATTGGAAATGGTGTAGAATTTACAGGAAATCATAAAGGAGTGTTTGAAAGGAGTTTTGCAAAGAAAGACCTTGGTGAAGCTACTTACATATTGAGCATCAAGATCTATAGAGATAGATCAAGACGCTAGATAAGTTTTCTCAATGAGTACATACCTTGACAAGATTTTGAAGTAGTTCAAAATGAAATAGTCAAAGAAGGAGTTCTTGCCTGTGTTGCAAGGTGTGAAGTTGAGTAAAGACACAAAACCCGACCACCGCAGAAAATAGAAAGAGAATGAAAAGTCAATCCCTATGCCTCAGTCATAGGTTCTATAAAATATGATATGTTGTGTACGATACCTATTGTGTACCTCACCTTGAGTTTGGAAAGAGGGTAGAATAGTGATCCAGGAGTGGACCGCTGGACAGCGGTCAAAGTTATCCTTAGTGGAATAAGGATATGTTTCTCGGTTATGGAGGTGACGAAAAGTTCGTCGTAAAGAGTTACGTTAATGCAAGCTTTGACACTGATCCGGATGACTCTAAGTCTCAATCTGGATACATATTGGAAGTGGGAGGAATTAGCTAGAGTAGCTCCGTGCAGAGCATTATAGACATAGAAATTTGCAAAATACATACGGATCTAAATGTGCCAGACCCGTTGACCAAACTTCTCTCACAAGCAGAACATGACCACACCTTAGTACTCTTTTGGTGTTAATCACATGGTGATGTGAACTAGATTATTGACTCTAGTAAACCCTTTGGGTGTTGGTCACATAGCAATGTGAACTATAGTGTTAAATCACATGACGATGTGAACTAGATTAGTGACTCTAGTGCAAGTGAGAGACTGAAGGAAATATGCCCTAGAGGCAATAATAAAGTTGTTATTTATATTTCCTTATATCATGATAAATGTTTATTATTCATGCTGGAATTACATTAACCGGAAACTTAGTACATGTGTGAATACATAGACAAACAGAGTGTCCCTAGTGTGCCTCTACTTGACTAGCTCGTTAATCAAAGATGGTTAAGTTTCCTGACCATAGACATGTGTTGTCATTTGATGAACGGGGTCACATCATTAGATAATGATGTGATGGACAGGACCCATCCGTTAGCTTAGCATAATGATCGTTTAGTTTTATTGCTATTCCTTTCTTCATGACTTATACATGTTCCTCTGACTATGAGATTATGCAACTCCCGAATACCGGAGGAACACCTTGTGTGCTATCAAACGTCACAACATAACTGGGTGATTATAAAGATGCTCTACAGGTGTCTCCGATGGTGTTTGTTGAGTGGGGCATAGATCGAGATTAGGATTTGTCACTCCGTGTATCAGAGAGGTATCTGTGGGCCCTCTCGGTAATGCACATCACTACGAGCCTTGCAAGTAATGTGACTAATGAGTTAGTTACAGGATGATGCATTACGGAATGAGTAAAAAGTCTTGTTGGTAACAAGATTGAACTAGGTATGATGATACAGATGATCGAATCTCTGGCAAGTAACATACCGATGACAAAGGGAATAATGTATGTTGTTATGTAGTTTGACCGATAAAGATCTTCGTAGATTATGTAGGAGCCAGTATAATCATCCAGGTTCCGCTATTGGTTATTGACCGGGGAAGTGTCTCGGTCATGTCTACATAGTTCTCGAACCTGTATGGTCCACACGTTTAACGTTTGATGACGATTTATATTATGAGTTATGTGATTTGATGACCAAAGTTTGTTCGGAGTCCCGGATGAGATCACGAACATGAAGAGGAGTCTCAAAATGGTAGAGAGGTAAAGATCGATATATTGGAAGGTTATATGCGGACACTGGAATGGTTCCGAAGTGTTTCGGGTATTTTTCGAAGTACTGGGAGGGTACCGGAACCCCCCGGGGAAGTAGTGGTCCTTAATGGGCTTTATTGGAAAGGAGAGAAGGGCCTCAAGGGGTGCCCCCCATGGCTGGTCCGAATTGGACTATGAGGGGGCAGCGCCCCCCTCTTTCCTTCTCCCCTCTTCCTCCTTCCCTCCTTCTCCTAGTTGGAATAGGAAAGAGGGGGGATCCTACTTGGACCGGGAGACCAAGTAGGACTCCCCCCCTTGGCGCCCCCCATTGGGCCGACCTCCTCTTCCCCCCTCCTTTATATACGTGGGAGGGGGGCACCCCAAAGACACATCAAGTCTTCTCTTAGCCGTGTGCGGTGCCCCCCTCCACAGTTACACACCTCGGTCATATTTGTTGTAGTGCTTAGGTGAAGCCCTACACCGGTTACTTCATCATCACCATCGCCACGCTGTCGTGCTGACGGAACTCTCCCTTGTCCTCAACTGGATCAAGAACTTGAGGGACGTCATCATCCTGAACGTGTGCTGAACACGGAGGTGTCGTATGTTCGGTGCTTGGACCGGTTGGATCGCGAAGACGTTCGACTACATCAACCGCGTTACTAAACGCTTCCGCTGTCGGTCTACGAGGGTACGTGGACAAACTCTCCCATATCATTGCTATGCATCTCCTAGATAGATCTTGCGTGATCGTAGGTAATTTTTTTGAATTACAACGTTTCCCAACAGTGGCATCCGAGCCAGGTCTATGCGTAGATGTTATATGCATGAGTAGAACACAAAGAGTTGTGGGCGATAATAGTCATACTGCTTACCACCAACGTCTTACTTTGATTTGGCGGTATTGTTGGATGAAGCATCCCAGACCGACATGACATGACCGCGTTCATGAGACTGGTTCTACCGACGAGCTTCTCACATAGGTGGCTGGCGGGTGTCTGTTTCTCCAGCTTTAGTTACATCGAGTTTGACTACAGCTGGTCCTTGTTGAAGGTTAAAAAAGCACACTTGATGAAAAATCATTGTGGTTTTGATGCGTAGGTTAGAACGGTTCTTGCTAGAAGCCTGTAGCAGCCACGTAAAACTTGCAACAACAAAGTAGAGGACGTCTAACTTGTTTTTGCAGGGCATGTTGTGATGTGATATGGTCAAGACGTGATTATATAAGTTGTTGTATGAGATGATCATGTTTTGTTAAAGTGATCGGCAACTAGCAGAAGCCTTATGGTTGTCTCTTTATTCCATAGGATGCAAGCGCCATATAATTGCTTTACTTTATCGCTATGCGATAGCAATAGTTGCAAAAGCTATAGTTGGCGAGAGGACCTTGTGATGACACGTTGATAGAGATCAAGACGATGGAGATCATGGTGTCATGCCGGTGACAATGAAGATCATGACGGTACTTTGGAGATGGAGATCAAAGGCACAAGATGATTATGGCCATATCATGTCACATATTTTGATTGCATGTGATGTTTATCCTTCATGCATCTTATTTTGCTTAGTACATCGGTAGCATTATAAGATGATCCCTCACTAAATTTCAAGGTATAAGTGTTCTCCCTGAGTATGCACCGTTGCTACAATTCGTCGTGCCGAGATACCACATGATGATCGGGTGTGATAAGCTCTATGTTCACATACAACGGGTGCAAGCCAGTTTTGCACACGCGGAATACTCGGGTTAAACTTGACAAGCCTAGCATATGTAGATGTGGCCTCGGAACACTGAGACCGAAAGGTCGAACATGAATCATATAGTAGATATGATCAACATAGTGATGTTCACCATTGAAAACCACTCCATCTCACGTGATGATCGGACATGGTTTAGTTGATATGGATCGCGTGATCATTTAGATGACTAGAGGGATGTCTATCTAAGTGGGAGTTCTTAAGTAATATGATTAATTGAACTTTAATTTATCATGAACTTAGTCCTGATAGTTTTTGCATATCTATGTTATAGATCAATAGCTCGCGTATAGCTCCCCTGTTTTATTTTTGATATGTTCCTAGAGAAAACTAAGTTGAAAGATGATAGTAGCAATGATGCGGACTTGGTCGGTGATCTGAAGATTATCCTCATTGTTGCACAGAAGAATTATGTCCTTGATGCACCACTAGGTGACAAACCTATTGCAGGAGCAGATGCAGACGTTATGAACGATTGACAAGCTCGGTATGATGACTACTTGATAGTTTAGTGCACCATGCTTTACGGCTTAGAACTAGGACTTCAAAAAAAATTGAATGCCATGGAGCACATGAGATTTTCCAAGATCTAGAAATGATATTTCAGACTCATGCCCGTATTAGGAGGTATGAGACCTCTGACAAGTACTTTGCCTACAAGATGGAGGAGAATAGCTCAGCTAGTGAGCATGTGCTCAGAATGTCTGGGTACCACAATCGCTTGAATCAAGTGGGAGTTGATCTTCTAGATAAGATAGTGATTGACAGAGTTCTCTAGTCACCATCAGCAAGTTACTAGAACTTCGTGATGAACTATAATATGCAAGGGATGATGAAAACGATTTCTGAGCTCTTCGCGATGCTGAAATCGGCGAAGGTGGAAATCAAGAAAAGCATCAAGTGTTGATGGTTTACAAGACCACTAGTTTCAAGTAAAAGGGCAAGGGAAAGAAAGGAAACTTCAAGAAGAATGGCAAGCAAGTTGCCACTCCCATGAAGAAGCCCAAAGCTAGACCCAAGCCTGAAATTGAGTGCTTCTACTCCAAAGGAAATGGTCATTGGAAGCTGAAGGAAATATGCCCTAGAGGCAATATTAAAGTTTGTATTTATATTTCCTTATATCATGATAAATGTTTATTATCCATGCTAGAATTGTATTAACCGGAAACTTAGTACATGTGTGAATACATAGACAAACAGAGTGTCCCTGGTATGCCTCTACTTGACTAGCTCGTTAATCAAAGATGGTTAAGTTTCCTAGCCATAGACATGTGTTATCATTTGATGAACAGGATCACATCATTAGAGAATGATGTGATGGACTAGATCCATCAATTAGCTTAGCACTATGATCGTTTAGTTTATTGCTATTGCTTTCTTCATGACTTATACATGTTCCTATGACTATGAGGTTATGCAACTCCTGAATACCGGAGGAACACCTTGTGTGCTATCAAACGTCACAATGTAACTAGGTGATTATAAAGATGCTCTACATGTGTCTCCGATGGTGTTTGTTGAGTTGGCATAGATCGAGATTAGGATTTATCAGTCTATGTATCGGAGAGGTATCTCTGGGCCCTCTCAGTAATGCACATCACTATGAGCCTTGCAAGCAATGTGACTAATGAGTTAGTCACGGGATGATGCATTACGGAACGAGTAAAGAGACTTGCCGGTGACGAGATTGAACTAGGTATGATGATACCGATGATCGAATCTCGGGTAAGTAACATACCGATGACAAAGGGAACAACGTATGTTGTTATGTGGTTTGACCAATAAAGATCTTTGTAGAATATGTAGGAACCAATATGAGCATACAGGTTCCGCTATTGGTTATTGACTGGAGATGTGTCTCGGTCATGTCTTCATAGTTCTCGAACCCGTAGGGTCCGCTCGCTTAACGTCCGATGACGATATGTATTACGAGTTATGCGATTTGATGTACCGAAGGTTGTTCGGAGTCCCGAATGATATCACATACATGAAGTTGAGTCTCGAAATGGTCGAGTCATAAAGATTCATATATTGGAAGGTTACATTCGGACACCAGAATGGTTCGGATCATGTCGGATAAGTTTCGGAGTACCGGAGGTTACCGGAACCCCCTCCAAGAAGTTATTGGGCCTTATGGGCCTAGTGGTGGAAGAGAGGAGGCAGGCCAAGAGGTGGCGTGTGCCCCCTCCTAGCCCAAACCGAATTGGACTAGGGCTAGGGGGTGGCCCCCCTTTCCTTCTCTTCTTCCTCTCCTTCCTTCTTCCCCTACTTGGACTAGGAAAGGGGGAAACCTACTCCTACTAGGAGTAGGAATCCCCCCTTGGGCACGCCCCTTGAGGTTGGCCCTCCTCCTCCCATCCTTTATATACGGGGGAGGGGGCACCCCATAGACACACAAGTTGATCTTTAGCCGTGTGCGGTGCCCCCCCTCCACAGTTTTCAACCTCGGTCATATTGTCGTAGTGCTTAGGCGAAGCCCTGCTTCGGTATATTCATCATCACTGTCAACACGCCGTCGTGCTGATGCAACTCACCCTCGGCCTCAACTGGATCAAGAGTACGAGGGACGTCATTGAGCTGAATGTGTGCAGATCACGGAGGTGTTGTGCGTTCGGTACTTGATCGGTTGGATCGCGAAGACGTTCGACTACATCAACCGCATTACTAAACGCTTCCGCTTTCGGTCTATGAGGGTATGTAGACACTCTCCCCTCTCTTTGCTATGCATCTCCTAGATAGATCTTGCATGATCGTAGGATTTTTTTGAAATACTGTGTTCCCCAACAGAAGCAGAACTTCCCCAAATACTTGGCGGATAAGAAGGATGGCAAAGTGAAAAAAGTATATATGATATACAGATTATTGATTTTTACTTTACTAGTGTTTATAGTAGCCCCTGGTTATTTGATACTAGTTGAGTTGCTATGGTTAGTAACTCGAAACAGGAGTTACAGAGACTAGTTGAGGGCAAGGTGACGATGTGTGCTGGAAGTGATTCCAAGGTTGATAAGATCACCATCGCACACTCCCTTTACCTTTGGGATTAGTGTTGAACCTAAAATAAATGTTATTTGGTGTTTGCGTTGAGCATAATATGATTGGATCATGTCTATTGCAATACGGTTATTCATTTAAGTCAAATAATAATTGTTATTCTGTTTACATGAATAAAACCTTCTGTGGTCATACACCCAAGGTGAATGGTTTATTGAATCTCGATCGTAGTGACACACATATTCATAATATTGATGCCAAAAAATGCCAAGTTGATAATGATAGTGCAAAATACTGGTTGGGGATATTACTACTGGATGTAAACCGGCCAGGAGTAGCCGGGTTAACTCTATAAAGATTAGAAGCCCATGAAGACGTAAGGACGGTGGCGCTTTACGAAGGCCCAAGGCCCAAAGGCGGGTTAAGGTCTGTAGATGTAAACCGACTTTCTCATGTAACTTGCACTGTAAAGATAGGAAGGATAGAGACCGAGCCGGACACGTTTATGATCCGACCTCGGGACTCTGTAAGCCGGCGGGCGTCAACCTGTGTATATAAAGGGACGACCCGGCAGCGGTTTAGGGACGACACACAACAACTCGAGAGCCAGGTAAAGCGGATTCGCTCCCTGGTCATCAAAACCCTAGCAATACCAACACAACTAGACGTAGGCTTTTACCTTCATCTAAGGGGCCGAACTAGTATAAAACTCTCGTGTCCCTTGTTCACTTTAATCCCTTTAGGCTAACCGTAGCGATGGCTCCACGACTAAGTCCTTTCACGAGGACATCTGCCGTGACAAAACCATGATAGTAGGCGCCCACCGTGGGGCTGTCGCACGATGGTTTCGAGTTCTTGAAGGGCAGCTTCAAAGGACCCAAGGGATATGCTGTGGGCCAGATGACTAAGAGTCATCGCGGCAAGCTCTACATCAACGACGCAGGATGGGGTCCCGAGGCCGGTTCAATTGAATACGGGTACCGGGTCCCCTTTGGTGGAATTCACGTCTTCATCGGCAAGATCTGCGAACCGAGCCCTGAGCCAGACATCTGCACCAACACCATCGAGACGGCTCAGCATGCAAGCTCTGCCTCGGTTCAGCCTGCCGTAAAGAATGTCTTCGTAGGTGTCATCCACGGAGCAGAATATGAGGATGGATCGGCTGGTGGCGAAACCGTTGTCTGCTCTGATGATGAGTCTTCAACCGGAGAGACCGAGTCGCTATACCAGTTACAGGATGGCGGAATTAGCGGAGGTTCCGATGGCAATAGTATTCCGGATCCCCTTGATCTGCCAAACCAGGTCGCGGTCTTCATGACCGGTACACAGCCAGCACAGCAATCTTCTACAGCTGCGGCAATGATCTCCGGTTCAGCAACCGCAACACCGGTATGGGCAGGGGGCTCTACGCCGCCTCCGGCTCAGGTTTTGTCTAATTTGTTCGACGCTTTAGCAACGTTGCTGGCGGCAGAGGTGGATGCAGTAAACCGGGATCAGCACAATGCGGAGATTGCAAAGGTGAAGGATCGGATAGCTCAGGCTAAGGCGGACCTGGCAGCAGAGAACGCTAGGATGGCTACAGAACGGGCCGAGTTAGAAGCTCAGGCCTACCGGCTTAGGCTGGATCAGAGTGCCTCAGATGATGTCATGAGGAGGAGATACCGGTCACACCTCCCGCCGGGTTATGAGTCAAGAAACATCTTCAACACGCCAGGAGCGGGAACCAGTAACCAGCCAGTGACAAACCGGACAGAGGCACCGATAATAGGAGCGGCGATTCAGCCGCGCAGATGGACCCACCTCGTCAGAACAACATTGTGCCACAGTACGTTCCGACACCCCCGGGGCATTAATCCAACCCGTTGGATAACATTGTGGCCGCCGCTTCAAGATTGGCAGACCTCCCAATTGACGGCGAGTCACCAGTGGCGATTGAGACACGACAGGCCAGAGAGCTCCTTCAAACATCTTTAACCCAACAGCAGGCTTATTCGCATAGTCGCGAGAGGATTCATTCCACCCTCCGTCCAAGTCGGAGCTACAACAGGAACATTGAGGATGAACCGGCCGTGTGAAGCAGTGCACGTCACCGTAACTTGCCGCGAGGGCATAACCCGACAGGTGGTGGTGCTAATGCACAGGATGTGGTGGATCATGGTCGTGCACGTCGAGAAGCCGAGTTAACCGCGCAGCCTGCGGCTTGTCAGCTTACTCTGGTTCGTCCTACCACTTCAGTAGAGCCAGGTGTGGTCTTCAGTTCTTTAGGGGTGCCGTGTCTCACCCTCGCTTTGCATAATGTACGACTGCCCAAGGATTTTAAAGGCCCTCGTAAGGTGCCCAATTACACTGCCGATTTACCCCCTGAGTCATGGGTTGAGAGTTATGAGATGGCGATGGAGATGCTGGATGTGAATGAAGCGGTGTGTGCTAAATACTTGACCATGATGTTGGAGGGGACAGCTCGTACTTGGTTAAAGAGCTTACTGGCTAACTCCATCGGGTCATGGGCTGAGTTAAAAAACTGGTTTATCCAAAATTTTAAGGATACTTGTAAGCAGCCTATGTCGATTGTGGACCTGGCCGCCTGTGTTCAAGTGGATGGGGAGTCTACAACCCATTAGGTGAAATGAGTCTCAGCTATTCTGCATTCGTCAGACCGCATCAATGCAGATACAACAGTTTTGACGTTGGAAGGCAATTGCCGGTTTATGCCATTAAAACTGAAGTTGGGAAGGCTCAAACGTCACTGCAATGACATGTCAACCCTTATGGCTGCTTTGGTAAAATATGCCGATTCAGATAGTACCAAAGACCCTGAGTCTGAGGATGACAAAACGGGGAAGGGGAAAAAGAACGGCAATGCCAAAGGGCAGTAGCACAACCCGACAGGTCATGGGAACAATGGTAAGCGCAAGGCAGACAATAGTTTGGACTTTGTAGCTAACACCAATGCTCAGGATAACGGTCAGCGTCGTAAGGGCAAACCACCCCAGAGGGGCGTAGGGTCAGGCCCCAATCTGGAGCGCCTGTTAAATCAACCTTGTCCAAAGCATGGATCGAAGGAGAAGCCAGCTTCGCATCTTTGGAAGGATTGCTTCATCATGCGAGAACTCAAAAATTCCAATATGTTCCAATACGACAATGGCCCGCCCGGCGGTTCAGGAGGCGGTTTCCATGGGACGGGTTATGGAGGCGGCAGCTCCAGTTCAGGATTCCAGGGCCATCATACCGGACACGGCAATCAAGGTAATCAGGGAAATCAGGGAGGTTATGACCATCAGGGGAATCAGCAGCAGCAGAAGTCGGGTTATCAGAGCAATCCAAAGCAGTTGAATAGTGGGCAATATCATGTCTTCACTACTAGCTTGTGTAAGCGTGATCAGAAGCTTCACAAAAGGGACGTGAACTCTGTTGAACCGGCAGTGCCTCAGTATTTGCGCTGGTCTGAACAACCAATTTTATGGAGTCGAGAGGATCACCCACCCCGGGTTGATAATCCGGGTCATCTGGCCTTAGTGGTGGCGCCTCAAGTTGGGGGTATAAGTTCACCAAGGTGCTTATGGATGGGGGAAGTATTATCAGTATCCTTTACTATGATACCTTCCGCCATATGGGATTGACAGATAAGAATCTTAAACCGTCGAACACCATTTTTTATGGTGTGGTGCCTAGTAAATCGGCGTATCCAGTGGGCAAGATAGCCCTAGAGGTGGCCTTTGGAGATGATCATGATTCAAGATCAGAAATGATGACTTTTGAGGTGGTGAAAATACGAGTCCGTATCATGCCCTGTTCGGACGACCGGCTTATGCCAAGTTCATGGCAAGGCCCTGTTATGTTTATCTACAGCTTAAGATGCCGGGTCATAAGGGGACCATCACGGTACATGGGAGCAGGAAGATTGCTTTGGAATGTGAAGATGGTGGTGCGGCTTATGCTGAGTCGGTTTGTGCCACCGAGGAGCTGAAGTTTTATAAAGACAATGTTGATCCGGCAGACATGACTTCTTTGAAAAACCAACTACGGAGCATGATCCGACGTTGAAGTTTAAATTGGCTACAGACACTAAGATGGTTGATTTTGTTCCTGGTGATTGCTACCTCTTGAGCACTGCGTTGGGTTTCCCCGAAGAGGAGAGGATGATGCAGCAAAGTAGCGTAAGTATTTCCCTCAGTTTTTGAGAACCAAGGTATCAATCCAGTTGGAGGCTACGCGCGAGTCCCTAGTACCTACACAAAAACAATAGCTCAACGCAACCAACGCGCTTAGGGGTTGTCAATCCCTTCACGGTCACTTACAAAAGTGAGATTTGATAGAGATGATAAATAATATTTTTGGTATTTTTGGTATAGAGATGCAAAGTAAAAAGTAAAAGGCAAAGTAAAAAAGCAAAGCAATAATAAAGTGATGGAGATTGATATGATAAGAAAGAGACCCGGGCGCCGTAGGTTTCACTAGTGGCTTCTCTCAAGAGCATAAGTATTCTATGGTGGGTGAACAAATTACTGTTGAGCAATTGACAGAATTGAGCATAGTTATGAGAATATCTAGGTATGATCATGTATATAGGCATCACGTCTGAGACAAGTAGACCGACTCATGCCTGCATCTACTACTATTACTCCACTCATCGACCGCTATCCAACATGCATCTAGAGTATTAACTTAAAAACAGAGTAACGCCTTAAGCAAGATGACATGATGTAGAGGGATAGTTCCATGCAATATGCTAAAAAAACCATCTTGTTATCCTCGATGGCAACAATACAATACATGCCTTGCTGCCCCTTCTGTCACTGGGAAAGGACACCGCAAGATCGTACCCAAAGCTAAGCACTTCTCCCATGGCAAGAAAAACCAATCTAGTAGGTCAAACCAAACTGATAATTCGAAGAGACTTGCAAAGATAACCAATCATACATAAAAGAATTCAGAGAAGATTCAAATATTATTCATAGATAGACTGGATCATAAACCCACAATTCATCGGTCTCAACAAACACGCCGCAAAAAGAAGATTACATCGAATAGATCTCCACGAGAGAGTGGGAGAACATTGTATTGAGATCCAAAAAGAGAGAAGAAGCCATCTAGCTACTAACTATGGACCCGTAGGTCTGAAGTAAACTACTCACACTTCATCGGAGGGGCTTGGATGATGATGTAGAAGCCCTCCATGTTCGATGCCCCCTCCGGCGGAGCTCCGAAACAGGCCCCAAGATGGGATCTCGTGGATACAGAAAGTTGCGGCAGTGGAATTAGGTTTTTGGCTCCTGTTCTGATTGTTTGGGGATACGTGGATATATATGGGAGGAAGAAGTACGTCGGTGGAGCTTCGAGGGGCCCACGAGGCAGGGGGCGCGCCCTAGGGGCGCGCCCTAGGGGGGCGCACCCTCCACCCTCGTGACCGCCTCGTGGCTTTCTTGACGGAGGGTCCAAGTCTCATGGGTCTTATCTGATGAGAAAATCGCATTCCCGAAGGTTTCATTCCGTTTGGACTCCGTTTGATATTCCTTTTCTTCAAACCCCTAAAACAGGCAAAAACAGCAGTTCTGGGCTGGGCCTCCGGTTAATAGGTTAGTCCCAAAAATAATATAAAAGCGGATAATAAAGCCCAATAATGTCCAAAACAGTAGATAATATAGCATGGAGCAATCAAAAATTATAGATACGTTGGAGACATATCAAGCATCCCCAAGCTTAATTCCTGCTCGTCCTCTAGTAGGTCAATGATAAAAATACAATTTTTGATGCGGAGTGCTACTTGGCATAATTTTAATGTAATTCTTCTTAATTGTGGTATGAATATTCAGATCCGAAAGATTCAAGACAAAAGTTCATATTGACATAGAAATGATAATACTTCAAGCATACTAACTAAGAAATTATGTATTCATAAAATAACATGGCCAAGGAAAGTTCATCCCTACAAAATCATATGGTTTAGTCATGTTTCATTTTCATCACACAAGAATGCTATCATCATGCACAACCCCGATGACAAGCCAAGCAATTGTTTCATACTGTAGTAATCTCAAACCTATAAAAATTCACGCAATATATGAGCGCGTGCCATGGACATAGCACTATAGGTGGAATAGAATATAATGAGGGGGGTTATGTGGAGAAGACAAAAAAGAAGAAAGTCTCACATCAACGAGGCTAATCAATGGGCTATGGAGATGCCCACCGATTGATGTTAATGCAAGGAGTAGGGATTGCCATGCAACGGATGCACTAGAGCTATAAATGTATGAAAGCTCAACAAAAGAAACTAGTGGGTGTGCATCCAACTTGCTTGCTCACGAAGACCTAGGGCACTTGAGGAGGCCCATTGCTGGAATATACAAGCCAAGTTCTATAATGAAAAATTCCCACTAGTATATGAAAGTGATAACATGAGAGACTCTCTACTATGAAGATCATGGTGCTACTTTGAAGCACAAGTGTGGCAAAAGATAGTAGCATTGTCCCTTCTCTCTTTTTCTCTCATTTTTTGGGGCCTTCTCTTTTTTATGGCCTTTCTCTTTTTTTCTTTTTTTATTTATTCCGCACTTGGGACAATGCTCTAATAATGATGATCATCACATTTCTATTTATTTACAACTCAATTATTACAACTTGATACTAGAACAAGGATGACTCTATATGAATGCCTCCGGTGGTCTACCGGGATATGCAATGAACCAAGAGTGACATGTATGAAAGAATTATGAACGGTGGCTTTGCCACAAATACTATGTCAACTACATGATCATGCTAAGCAATATGACAATGATGAATGTGTCATGATGAACGGAATGATGGAAAGTTGCACGGCAATATATCTCGGAATGGCTATGGAAATTCCATAATAGGTAGGTATGGTGGCTGTTTTGAGGAAGATATAAGGAGGTTTATGTGTGAAAGAGCGTATCATATCATGGGGTTTGGATGCACCGGTGAAGTTTGCGCCAACTCTCAATGTGAGAAAGGGCAATGCACGGTACCGAAGAGGCTAGCAAGGATGGAAGGGTGAGAGTGCATATAATCCATGGACTCAACATTAGTCATAAAGAACTCACATACTTATTGCAAAAATTTACAAGTCATCAAAAACCTCGATACTACGCGCATGCTCCTAGGGGGATAGATTGGTAGGAAAAGACTATCGCTCGTCCCCGACCGCCACTCATAAGGAAGACAATCAAATAACACCGCATGTTTCAAATTTGTTGCATAATGTTTACTGTACATGCATGCTACAGGACTTGCAAACCTCAACACAAGTATTTCTCAATTTCACAACTACTCAACTAGCACGACTTTGATATTATTACCTCCATGTCTCAAAACAATCATCAAGCATCAAACTTCTCTTATTATTCAACACACTCATAAGAAAGTTTTATTATTAATCTTGCATACCAAGCATATTAGGATTTTAAACAAATTACATGCTATTAAGACTCTCAAAATAATCTAAGTGAAGCATGAGAGATCAATAGTTTCTATAAAACAAATCCACCACCATGCTCTAAAAGATATAAGTGAAGCACTAGAGCAAAATTATATAACTCAAAAGATATAAGTGAAGAACATAGAGTAAAACTATAGAGCTCAAAAGATATAAGTGAAGCACATAGAGTATTCTATCAAATTCCAAATTATGTATGGCTCTCTCAAAAGGTGTGTACAGCGAGGATGATTGTGGTAGACTAACAAGCAAAGCCTCAAATCATAAAAGACGCTCCAAGCAAAACACATATCATGTGGTGAATAAAAATATAGCTCCAAGTAAAGTTACCGATAGAAGTAGACGAAAGAGGGGATGCCTTACGGGGCATTGCTACCTCTTGAGCTTGCGTTGGTTTTCCTAGAAGAGGAAGGGATGATGCAGCAAAGTAGCGTAAGTATTTCCCACAGTTTTTGAGAACCAAGGTATCAATCCAGTAGGAGGCCACGCTCAAGTCCCTAGTACCTGCACAAAATGATAGCTACTCGCAACCAATGCGATTAGGGGTTGTCAATCCCTTCATGTTCACTTACGAGATTGTTATCTGATAGATATATTATTTTTGGTACTTTTGGTATAGAGATGCAAAGTAAAATGTAAAGGCAAAGTAAAAAAAGAAAAGCAAGATTAAAGTGATGGAGATTGATATGATGAGAATAGACCTGGGGGCCATAGGTTTCATTAGTGGCTTCTCTCAAGAGCATAAGTATTCTACGGTGGGTGAACAAATTACTGTTGAGCAATTGACAGAATTAAGCATAGTTATGAGAATATCTAGCCATGATCATGTATATAGGCATCACGTCCGTGACAAGTAGACCGAAACGATTCTGCATCTACTACTATTACTCCACTCATCGACCGCTATCCAGCATGCATCTAGAGTATTAAGTTAAAAACAGAGTAACGCCTTAAGCAAGATGACATGATGTAGAGAGATACGTTCATGCAATATGAAATAAACACCATCTTGTTATCCTCGATGGCAACGATACAATACGTGCCTTGCAGCCCCTTCTGTCACTGGGACAGGACACCGCAAGATCGAACACAAAGCTAAGCACTTCTCCCATGGAAAGACCTACCAATCTAGTTGGCCAAACCAAACGGATAATTCGAAGAGACTTGCAAAGATAACCAATCGTACATAAAAGAATTCAGAGAAGATTCAAATATTATTCATAGATAGACTTGATCATAAACCCACAATTCATCGGTCTCAACAAACACACCACAAAAAGAAGATTACATTGAACAGATCTCCACAAGAGAGGGGGAGAACTTTGTATTGAGATCCAAAAAGAGAGAAGAAGCCATCTAGCTACTAACTATGGACCCGAAGGTCTGAGGTAAACTACTCACACTTCATCAGAGAGGCTATGATGATGTAGAAGCCCTCCGTGATGACGGCCCTCTCCGGCGGAGCTCCAGAACAGGCCCCAAGATGGGATCTCATGGATACAGAAAGTTGCGGCGGTGGAATTAGGTTTTTGGCTCCGTATCTGTTCGTTTGGGGGTACGTAGGTATATATAGGAGGAAGGAGTACGTCGGTGGAGCTCCGAGGGGCCCACGAGGCAGGGGGCACGCCCTAGGGGGGCGCGCCCCCACCCTCGTGACCGCCTCTCTAATGCCTTGGCGTAGGGTCCAAGTCTCTTGGATCACGTTCGTTGATAAAATCACGTTTCCGAAGGTTTCATTCCATTTGGACTCCGTTTGATATTCCGTTTCTTCGAAACACTGAAATAGGCAAAAAAAACAGCAATTCTGGGTTGGGCCTCCGGTTAATAGGTTAGTCCCAAAAATAATATAAAAGTGGAAAATAAAGCCCAAGATAGTCCAAAACAGTAGATAATATAGCATGGAGCAATCAAAAATTATAGATACGTTGGAGATGTATCAGGCATCCCCAAGCTTAATTCCGGCTCGTCCTCGAGTAGGTAAATGATAAAAAGAGAATTTTTGATGCGGAGTGCTACTTGGCATAATTTAAATGTAAATCTTCTTAATTGTGATATGAATATTCAGATTCGAAAGATTCAAGACAAAAGTTTATATTGACATAAAAATAATTATACTTCAAGCATACTAACAAAGCAATTATGTCTTCTCAAAATAACATGGCCAAGGAAAGTTATCCCTACAAAATCATA
This sequence comes from Triticum aestivum, assembly GCF_018294505.1. Taxonomy (NCBI): domain Eukaryota; kingdom Viridiplantae; phylum Streptophyta; class Magnoliopsida; order Poales; family Poaceae; genus Triticum; species Triticum aestivum. The sequence goes on from NC_057797.1 coordinate 692,616,099, forward strand.
TAGTCAGGCTATGCTCTATCTTCACCACACAAAGTATTTAAATCATGCACAACCCCGATGACAAGCCAAGCAATTGTTTCATACTCTAACTTTTTCAGAACTTTTTCAATCTTCACGCAATACATGAGCGTGAGCCATGGATATAGCACTATAGGTGGAATAGAATGGTTGTGGAGAAGACAAAAAGGAGAAGATAGTCTCACATCAACTAGGCTTATCAACGGGCTATGGAGATGCCCATCAATAGATATCAATGTGAGTGAGTAGGGATGCACTAGAACTATAAGTATATGAAAGCTCAAAAAGAAACTAAGTGGGTGTGCATCCAACTTGCTTGCTCATGAAGACCTAGGGCAATTCGAGGAAGCCCATCATTGGAATATACAAGCCAAGTTCTATAATGTAAAATTCCCACTAGTATATGAAAGTGATAACATGAGAGACTCTCTACTATGAAGATCATGGTACTACTTTGAAGCACAAGTGTGGTAAAAGGATAGTAACATTGTCCCTTCTCTCTTTTTCTCTCATTTTTTTATTTGGGCCTTTTCTCTTTTCTTTTGTGGCCTCTTTTTATTTGGGCTTCTTTGGCCTCTCTTTTTTCGTCCGGAGTCTCATCCCGACTTATGGGGGAATCATAGTCTCCATCGTTCTTTCCTCACTGGGACAATGCTCTAATAATGATGATCACCACACTTTTATTGTTCTTACAACTCAACAATTACAACTCGATACTTAGAACAAAATATGACTCTATATGAATGCCTCCGGCGGTGTACCGGGATATGCAATATGACAATGATGGAGTGTGTCATGATAAACGGAACGGTGGAAAGTTGCATGGCAATATATCTCGGAATGGCTATGGAAATGCCATAATAGGTAGGTATGGTGGCTGTTTTGAGGAAGGTATATGGTAGGTGTATGATACCGGCGAAAGGTGCGCGGTATTGGAGAGGCCAGCAAAGGTGGAAGGGTGAGTGTGCGTATGATCCATGGACTCAACATTAGTCATAAAGAACTCATATACTTATTGCAAAAATCTAGAAGTTATCAAAGAAAAGTATTACGCGCATGCTCCTAGGGGGACAGATTGGTAGGAAAAGACCATCGCTCGTCCCCGACCGCCACTCATAAGGAAGACAATCAATAAATAAATCATGCTCCGACTTCATCACATAATGGTTCACCATACGTGCATGCTACGGGAATCACAAACTTTAACACAAGTATTCTTTAAATTCACAAATACTCAACTAGCATGACTCTAATATTATCACCTCCATATCTCAAAACAATTATCATGCTTCAATCTTTTCTTAGTATTCAACACACTCAAAAGAAAGTTTCACAAATCTTGAATACCAAGCATGTTATTATTAAGCAAATTACTATGCTATTAAGACTCTCAAAATAATTTAAGTGAAGCATGAGAGATCAATAGTTTCTTCAAAACAAATCCACCACCGTGCTCTAAAAGATCTAAGTGAAGCACATAGAGCAAAATTATAACGCTCAAAAGATATAAGTGAAGCACATAGAGCAAAACTACTTAGCTCAAAAGATATAAGTGAAGCACATAGAGCAAAACTACTTGGCTCAAAAGATATAAGTGAAGCACATAGAGTATTCTATCAAATTTTAATTCATGTATGGCTGTCTCAAAAGGTGTGTACAGCAAGTATTATTGTGGCACACTAACAACCAAAGACACAAATAATACAAGACGCTCCAAGAAAAACACATATCATGTTGGTGAATAAAAATATAGCTCCAAGTAAATTACCGATGGAAGTGGACGAAAGAGGGGATGCCTTCCGGGGCATCCCCAAGCTTTGACTTTTTGGTGTCCTTGGATTATCTAGGGGGTGCCATAGGAATCCCCAATCTTAGGCTCTTGCCACTCCTTGTTCCATGATCCATCAAAAGAATTCACCCAAAACTTGAAAACTTCACAACACAAAACTTAAAGTAGAAAACTCGTGAGCTCCGTTAGCGAAAGAAAACAAAAGACCACTTCAAGGTACTGTAATGATCTCATTCTTTATTTATATTGGTGTTAAACCTACTGTATTCCAACTTCTCTATGGATTATAAACTATTTTACTAACCATAGATTCATCAAAATAAGCAAACAACACACGAAAAACAGAATCTGTCAAAAACAGAACAATCTGTAGTACTCTGTAGCTAGAACAAGAGCTGGAACCCCAAAAATTCTAAAATAAATTTCTGGACCTGAGTAATTTATCTATTAATCATATTCAAAAAGAATTAACAAAATAGCGCTCTTCAAATAAAAATGACAGCAGTTCTCGTGAGCGCTAAAGTTTCTGTTTTTTACAGCAAGTTCAACAAGACTTTCCCCAAGTCTTCCCAACGGTTCTACTTGGCACAAACACTAATTAAACACACAAAACACAAACAAAACAGAGGCTACATAATTTATTTATTACTAAACAGGAGCAAAAAGCAAGGAATAAAAATAAAATTGTGTTGCCTCCCAACAAGCGCTATCGTTTAACGGCCCTAGCTAAGCATAAAAGCGAGGATAGATCTAGGTATGGTCATCTTTGGTAGGCAATCCATAAGTGGCTCTCATGATAGTTTCATATGGCAATTTCATTTTATTTCTTGGAAAGTGTTCCATGCCCTTTTTTAATGGAAATTGAAATATAATATTCCCTTCCTTCATATCAATAATCACACCAACCGTTCTAAGGAAAGGTCTACCAAGAATAATAGGGCAAGAAGGATTGCAATCTATATCAAGAAAAATGATATCTACGGGCACATAATTCCTATTTGCAACAATAAGAACATCATTAATCCTTCCCATAGGTTTCTTAATAGTAGAATCCGCAAGATGCAAGTTTAGAGAGCAATCATCAAAATTACGGAAATCTAGCAAATCACATAAAGTCTTGGGAATAGTGGAGACACTAGCACCCAAATCACACAAAGCATAAAACTCATGATCTTTAATTTTAATTTTAATAGTTGTCTCCCACTCATCATAGAGTTTTCTAGGGATAGAAACTTTCAACTCAAGTTTTTCTTCATAAGATTGCATCAAGGCATCAACAATATGTTCGGTGATGGCTTTATGTTGACTATAAGCATGTGGAGAATTTAGCATGGATTGCAACAAGGAAATACAATCAATTAAAGATCAACTTTCATAATTAAATTCCTTGAAATCCAATATAGTGGGTTTAGCAACATCTAGATTTTCATTTCTTTCAATCCCACTTTCATCAATTTCATCATAAAGATCTAAATACTCCGAATCTTTAGAACGCCTTATAGGTAAAGGAAGATCATATTCAGTTTCATCAAGATTCATATTGCAAAACAAATATTTAATAGGAGACACATCAATAACTTTTAGATCTTCATCTTGATTTTCATAGGAATTGGAAGAACATGCTTTAATAAAGGCATCTTTGGAAGCACGCATCCTAGCGGTTCTTTCCTTGCACTCATCAATGGAAATTCTCGTGGCTTTGAGAGACTCATTGATATCATGCTTAGGAGGAATAGATCTAAGCTTTAAAGAATCAATCTCGAGAGAAATTCTATCAACGTTCCTAGCCAAATCATCAACTTTAAGCAATTTCTCTTCAAGCAAAGCATTAAAATTCTTTTGTGAATTCATAAAGTCTTTAACACTATTCTCAAATTCATAGGGCATATTATTATAATTTCCATAAGAGTTGTTGTAGGAATTCCCATAATTATTAGAAGGATTACTAGGATATGGCCTAGGATTAAAATTCCCTCTATAAGCGTTGTTACCAAAATTATTCCTACCAACAAATTCACATCCATAGATTCATTGTTATTCTCAATCAAAGTAGACAAAGGCATATCATTAGGATCAGAAGAAACACTCTTAGTAGCAAATAATTTCATAAGTTCATCCATCTTTCCACTCAAAACATTAATTTCTTTTATCGCATGCACTTTTTTATTAGTAGATCTTTCAGTATGACATTGAGAATAATTAACCATAATATTAGCTACGAGTTTAGTAGCATCTCCTAAAGTGATTTCCATAAAAGTGCCTCCCGCGGCCGAATCTAAAAGATTTCTAGAAGCAAAATTCAATCCAGCATAATAATTTTGTATAATCATCCACAAATTCAAACCATGAGTAGGGCAATTACGTATCATTAATTTCATTCTCTCCCAAGCTTGTGGAACATGTTCATGATCAAGTTGCTTAAAGTTCATAATATCGTTTCTAAGAGAGATGATCTTAGCGGGAGGGAAATACTTGGAGATGAAAGCATCTTTGCACTTTTTCCAAGAATCAATACTATTTTTAGGCAAAGACGAAAACCAAGCTTTAGCACGATCTCTAAGCGAAAAAGGAAATAGCTTCAATTTAATGACATCATTATCAACATCTTTTTTCTTTTGCATATCACATAAATCAATTAAGCTATTCAGATGAGTAGCGGCATCTTCACTAGGTAGGCCGGGGAATTGATCTTTTATAACAAGATTCAACAAAGCAGTATTAATTTCACAAGATTCAGCATCGGTAAGAGGAGCAATCGGAGTGCTAATAAAATCATTGTTATTGGTATTGGTGAAGTCACACAATTTAGTATTATCTTGAGCCATCGCGACAAACAAGCAAACTAGCACACGAGCAGACAAGAGCAAATAGGCAAAAGAGGCAAATAGAGAGGGAGGATAGAGAGAGAGAGAGGGAGAGAGAGAGAGGGCGAATAAAACAGCAATGGTGAAGTGGGGGAGAGGAAAACGAGAGGCAAATGGCAAATAATGTAATGCGAGAGATAGGGATTGTGATGGGTACTTGGTATGTTGACTTTTTGCGTAGACTCCCCGACAACGGCGCCAGAAATGGCTCATTGTCGGGAGTCAAATCTTGACTTGCGTGAACCTTCCCGGCAACGGCGCCAGAAATCCTTCTTGCTACCTCTTGAGCTTGCGTTGGTTTTCCCCGAAGAGGAAGGGATGATGCAGCAAAGTAGCGTAAGTATTTCCCTCAGTTTTTGAGAACCAAGGTATCAATCCAGTAGGAGGCCACGCTCAAGTCCCTCATACCTGCAGAAAACGATAGCTACTCGCAACCAACGCAATTAGGGGTTGTGAAAGCACAAGTGCTCCCTAGGTGGTTTTGATAATTGATGACAACATATCTCTTGTTGGACTAACATTTCTATCTAGCATGTTTCAGATAAGTTCAACAATGGAGTGGCATGGACTAAAGGTTGTGGGAACTCCTTCAAGATGCTAAGGACAAGGGATTGGCTAAAGCTTCAAGCTCAAGACTCTTCATTTTATATTTTAGTGATCCAAGATCACATTGAGTCTTTAGGAAAAGCCAATACTATTAAGGAGGGATGAGGTGTTGCTTAATGAGCCTCTTGCTTCATGTGCTTAGTGATATGCTCCAAAACCCTCAACTACTTTCCCATATCCATATATGACCAAAACCCTAAGCCAAACTCGGTCCTACCGATTCTTCCTATCCGGCGCCACCGAGTTTCACTTGTGATTAGCCACTGCCAAACCCTAGCAATTTGGTCCTACCGATAGGGATCTCGGTCTCACCGAGATGGGGTTGCAAACTCTTTGTTTCCCTTTCGTAACTTTTCGGTCCCACCGAAAGAGCGAATCGGTCCCACTGTGATTGCAATGTAAACTCAGTGTTTCCCCTTTGTAACTTTTCGGTCTCACCGAGTTCCACTCGGTCTCACCGGAAGAGAAAATCAGTCCCACCGAGTTTGCCTGACCAACTCTCTGGTTAGCTAATTACCAAATTCGGTCTCACTGAGTTTGTGTAATCGGTCTCACCGAGATTACGTTATGCCCAAACCCTAACCATATCGGTCCTACAGAGTTGCATGTCAATCCCACCGAAAATAACTAACGGTCACTAGGTTTACATTTTCGGTCCGACCGAGCTTATTGATTCGGTCCCACCGAGATTGGAAAACTGTGTAACGGTTGGATTTTGTGTGGAGGCTATATATACCCCTCCACCTCCTCCTCATTCGATGAGAGAGCCATCAGAACACACACACCATTCCAACTCATATGTTCTGAGAGAGAACCACCTACTCATGTGTTGAGACCAAGACATTCCATTCCTACCATATGAATCTTGATCTCTAGCCTTCCCAAGTTGCTTTCCACTCAAATCTTCTTTCCACCAAATCAAAATCCTATGAGAGAGAGTTGAGTGTTGGGGAGACTATCATTTGAAGCACAAGAGCAAGGAGTTCATTACCTACACACCATTTGTTACTTCTTGGAGAGTGGCGTCTCCTAGATTGGCTAGGTGTCACTTGGGAGCCTCCGACAAGATTGTGGAGTTGAACCAAGGAGTTTGTAAGGGCAAGGAGATCACCTACTTCGTGAAGATCTACCGCTAGTGAGGCAATTCCTGTGTGGGCGATGGCCATGGTGGGATAGACAAGGTTGCTTCTTCGTGGACCCTTTGTGGGTGGTTTCTTCTTCGTGGACCCTTCGTGGGTGGAGCCCTGTGTGGACTCGCGCAACCGTTGCCCTTGGGTGGAGCCCTGTGTGGACTCGCGCAACCGTTACCCTTCGTGGGTTGAAGTCTCCATCAACGTGGATGTAGGATAGCACCACCTATCCGAACCACGGGAAAAACATCTGTGTCTTCAATTGCGTTTGAATTCTCCAAACCCTTCTCTTTACATTCTTGCAAGTTGCATGCTTTACATTCTGCTGCTCATATACTCTTTGCATGCTTGCTTGATATGTATCGTGTGTGTTGAAATTGTGCCTAAACTCCACTTAAACCGAAAAAGCTTAAAAATTGCAACTTTAGCACTAAGTGTCTAATCACCCCCCTGTAGACACATCTACTTCTAGATCCTACAAGTGGTATCAGAGCTTTGGTCTCCATTGCCTTGGTTTAATCACCATTGGAGGAAGATGGATGTGTCTACATTAGGGAGTCTTAGGCATAGAGTGCCTATTCTTGATGGAGAGTACTTCCATGAGTGGAAAAATGAGATGCTTGTAATCTTCAATCAATATCATTTGAACAAGTATATTGCTAGCCCTTGTGCACCCCATATTGATCCCTTGCATCCTACCCTATATGAAGATATTGACATGATTCGCAATCTTAGAACTATTGAGCTCATCATTAGAGGATTGCCCAAAAATTTGATTGCTAGTTTGCCTACTCACAATTGTGCCTATACCATATGGAAATTTCTTGAGGAACGATTTCCCGATTATTCCTTGAAAACTTTGGATGAAATTCTCCATAAATCTATTGCCTTGAGTAAGATGAACTCTAGTGATCCCAGTTTTGGTAAATGTCTTTTTGAACTTGCCAATCTTAAGCATGCTAAAGGAGATGTTGGAATCATTAATGATATCATATTCAAAGCTATAAGAATTCATAAAAGTAACCACTTTGATCATTTATCTAATGAATTACCCTCTCTAGGAAATGATGAGTCACAAGATCATGATGAACATGAATATTATTATGATGATGATAGTGACTTTGATCTTGATGATGCAATGAGACATTTTGGTCTTATGGCAAATCTTCGGGGATATGAATCAGGAGGAAAGGAATGGGTTCTTGATAGTGGATGTACTGATCATATGACCGGAGATGAAGAGATGTTTCGCGAGATTGCTGAAAACAACGGCCCTCGAAAATATGTCACCTTTGGTGATAATTCAAAGGGTAAAGTGGTTGGCCTTGGTAAGGTGGCCAACTCACATGATAGTTCCATTCAAAATGTCATGCTCGTTGAATCTCTTGGCTACAACTTACTTTCAGTATCTAGACTTGCTGATTTTGGTTTGAATGTCCTATTTACTGAGGTAGATTGCCAAGTATTTTGTCGAGACAATCATAAAATGGTCTTTACGGGTATGCGTAGAGGTGATCTTTACATTGTCGATTTCTCTAAAAAGGCACAACCTAAAACTTGCTTTGTTGCTAAATCCTCAAAAGGTTGGTTGTGGCATAGACGACTAGGTCACTTTGGCATGAGAAACCTTGACAAGCTTATTAAAGGAAATCATATCCTTGGCATTAACAATGTCATATTTGATAAGGATAGACTTTGCAGTGCTTGTCAAGCAGGTAAACAGGTTGGAGGAAGACATCCCGTGAAGAACATCATGACCACAAGGAGGCCACTCGAGCTACTTCACATGGATCTTTTTGGTCCCAACGCCTACAAGAGTCTCGGTGGAAATTCCTTTGGTCTAGTTATAGTTGATGATTTTTCAAGATTTACGTGGGTGTTCTTTCTTAATGACAAGTCGCAGGTCCAGAAGATCTTCAGAAACTTCGCTAGGAAGGCCCAAAATCAGTTTGATGTGAAGATCAAGAAGGTTCGTAGCGACAACGGAACGGAGTTCAAGAATGCAAATGTGGACACCTTTCTTGAAGAAGAAGGGATTTCACACGAGTTCTCGGCTACGTACACACCTCAACAAAATGGAGTTGTTGAGAGGAAGAACCGGACGCTCATCGAAATGGCAAGAACGATGCTTGATGAATACAAGACGCCAAAGCACTTTTGGGCAGAAGCAGTTGAGACAGCTTGTCACGCAACAAATCGCTTATATCCTCACAAGCTGCTCGGCAAGACGGCATACGAGCTCCTCACTGGTAACAAGCCTCAAGTTGGATACTTTCGAGTATTCGGCTCAAAGTGCTACATTCTTGATAAGCATTGTCATTCAAAGTTTGCTCCTAAATCTCATGAAGGTTTTCTGCTTGGTTATGGATCAAACTCTCACACTTACTGTGTCTACAACAATTTCACCTGAAAGGTTGAAGAGATGGTAGATGTGAAGTTTGATGAATCTAATGGCTCACAAGTAGAGCAATTGCCAATTGATGTAGGAGACAAAGACCCTTCGGAAGCAATTCAAGACTTGTTCATTGGCAAAATTCGTCCAACGGAGGTGAAGGAGAGTACTTCATCCATCCAAGTGGAAGCTTCTACTTCACGACAAGGTGAACCAAGAATCGACACGGAAGCATCCACAAGTGGGACACATCAAGATGAAGAAAACGAGGAAATACGTCAAGACGAACATCAACAACCTCCTTCTCCACCACGACAAGAGAACGAAGACATCAACAATGAAGAAGGCCAAGAAGAAGAACAAGATGAAGAAGATTCTCAACGAAGACCCAAGCAAAAGCTCTCACAAGTTCGAGCAAGAATTGCCAAAGATCATCCCGTCGAGCAAATCCTCAGTGATATACAAACCGGGAGAATCACTCGCTCAAAAACTCGTTTAGCTAACTTTTGTGAAAACTATTCATTCATCTCTAGCATTGAACCTATGAAGGTTGAAGAAGCATTGGAAGATCCGGAATGGATAAATGCTATGCATGAAGAGCTACATAATTTTGAAAGAAACCAAGTTTGGACATTGGTCGAGAAGCCCGACAACAACCAGAACATCATTGGTACCAAATGGGTGTTTCGCAACAAGCAAGATGAAGATGGACAAGTGGTTCGCAACAAAGCACGTCTCGTCGCCCAAGGTTACACACAAGTCGAATGTATGGACTATGGTGAGACATATGCTCCAGTTGCTAGACTTGAGTCCATTCGCATCTTACTTGCCTATTCTAATCACCATAATATCACCTTGTACCAAATGGACATTAAGAGTGCTTTTCTAAATGGTGAAATAGAGGAGGAAGTTTATGTCAAACAACCTCCCGGCTTTATCAATCCTAAGAAACCAAATCATGTTTACAAACTTCACAAAGCTCTTTATGGTCTTAAACAAGCTCCTAGAGCATGGTATAAATGCTTGACCAAGTTCCTTACAACAAGTGATTTTGAAATTGGTAAAATTGATTCTACTCTTTTTACTAAAAGGGTTAATGGAGAACTATTCGTATGCCAAATTTATGTTGATGATATCATATTTGGTTCAACTAACCCTCTCTTTAGTGAAAAGTTTGGAAAGCTAATGTCAGAGAAGTTTGAGATGTCTATGATGAGTGAACTCAAATTCTTTCTCGGGTTGCAAATCAAGCAAACTAAGGAAGGTACATTTGTCTCTCAAACAAAGTACACCAAGGACTTATTCAAGAAGTTCAATATGCAAGAATGCAAAGGTATGTCTACACCCATGCCTACTAGTGGACATAATGATTTGACCAAAGATGGTGAATCGGTTGATCAAAAGGTTTATCGCTCTATGATTGGTTCATTGTTATACATATGTGCTTCACGTCCCGATATTATGCTAAGTGTGTGCATGTGTGCACGATATCAAGCTGCTCCTAAAGATTGTCATCTTAAGGCTGTGAAAAGGATAGTGAGATATTTAATTCATACACCAAATTTTGGCATTTGGTATCCTAAGAGGTCTTCTTTTGATCTTGTTGGCTATTCCGACTCGGATTATGCCGGAGACAAGGTTGATAGAAAGTCCACTTCGGGTACCTGTCAATTTCTTGGTAGATCTCTTGTGTCTTGGTCTTCCAAGAAACAAAACTCGGTATCCTTATCCACCGCCGAAGCTGAATACATTGCCGCTGGTTCATGTTGCGCTCAATTACTTTGGATGACTCAAACTCTTAAAGATTATGGGATTTATGTGAAACATGTTCCACTGCTTTGTGACAATGAAAGTGCTATCAAAATTGGTCATAATCCTGTACAACATTCTCGAACTAAGCATATTGAAGTTCGTCATCATTTCATTCGAGATCATGTTGCTAAGGGTGACATTAATCTTAAGCACGTTCGCACCGATAAGCAATTAGCGGATATATTTACTAAACCTCTTGATGAGAAAGTATTTTGTAGGTTGAGAGGTGAATTGAACATCATTGATGCTTCGAACTTGGAGTAGAAACTCCATTGGATACATGCAAGACATGAGCTTATGACTAATCCATGATATATCTCTTATGATAACTATCTTATGTCTTGGATATATTTGCACCTTGCATGTTGTCTAACCCATGTAGGTGCTTGGTTGAATCTAATTCTATGAGATTGCGACTCAATCATATCTTGAGCAATCTCTACATCACCAAGACTCTACACAATAGTGGTTGAGGACAAGGAAGCACAAAACCACTCAAACATATCCTTTGACAAATTCTATGTTAAGCTTCATGATTGTCATTTTTGGATACACAAGTGCTCTTCCTTGCAAGAACTAACCCATGTAGGTAGATGAACTCAAACTCCAAGTGGTGCTCCCAACTCTTGATGAACTACATCAACCTCGAGCACCCACACAAGTTCAACTACATGAGCAAGAACCACATCACCACCCAAGGTATGTCATTCCATCTTAGAGAAGCTTTACTCCAAGACATGAGTCAAAGCAACTCAACAAGATGTGAATACATCAAGATGCTTAAACGAAAAATGGTAACCCCATTTTGAGCTTAAACGATGAGTATGACCTATGATCAAGTTTTCTCACTTGACTCCTAAGTCAATATACTCTAACATAGGTGACTATGTCACCGCCCAATTCTAGATGAAGTTCTCTTGTGTTCTTTTCTGAGTTATTGCATTTGTCCCTTGCATATTTGTTTCCTTCTCTTTCAAAAAAAACTTCATCTAGAAACTTTCACTCTTTTCCTTTTTGTTCTTGTTCTGCATATTTCTGCACCAAATTCCTTGCAAATCTTTCAGCTAATTCATTGCAAATCTTTGTGAGATCTTACTTGTCTAGTGAGCTGAGGTGACAAGTGTTTTTCTCTGTGTAAACTCGGTTTCACCGACTTGCAATTTTCGGTCCAACCGAATCTTTTCGGTACCACCGAAATATGCCACTCGGTGCCACCGACTTTGCAATCAGAAAAACAGATTGCCACTTGTTCTACATTTCTTCTGATCCAGCTCCACTCAATGAATCTTGTCCTCTACAAGCATCACAATTTTATCCTCTGCCTTGTGCTGAATCTCAAGGACCAAACCTATTCGACGGATTCCAGGAGAAACCTTCTTGGAAATTGATGTCAAAGGGGGAGAGAGAGATCACATCAAAGCTTGTAGGAGAGAGAGATCACATCAAGGGAGAGAAACAGTCTCAAGGACCAAACCTACAAGAGAGAAAATATTAAGGGGGAGAGAGAGACCTCAAGGGGGGAGAGAAAGTCTCAAGGATCCCAGATGTTGTTAAGGGGGAGAGAGAGAAAAGTCTCAAGGATCCCAGATGCTTGACGTTCAAGAGGAGAGATGTCACATGTCTTTTTGGGGGAAAGACATGTATTTGCATTAAGCTCTATCCATTTGTATCTTTCAGCTCTGATTTTCTGTTTCCTATCTTCTCCCAATATCCCATGTCAGATTCAGGGGGAGCAAGACACCTAAGGAAAAGAAATCAGTCAAATTCATTGCATATCTTTATTCTTGGGGACATGTTGAATTCTATGTGGTACCTTGTACTCACTCTCTATATGTCATCCTAGTCTTGGCATTCTTGTCGTTTCTTTTGTCTGCTCTGGCTAGTGGATATACCTGTGTTATCTAACCTTGTTTGTGCAGGTTCATTCCATCCTAAGCCAACTCAAGACCACAAGGTAAGTATATGCATCAAAATCATGAGTATGAGGAGTTCTTGCTTATGTACATACTATTTGCAAGAAGGACTCATGAGCATGAAGGTATTTTCCTTGATAATCTTTTACTCTGATGCATATGGCCAAGATGCATGTAACACATTGCCTACTCTGTCATGATTATGCTCTCACATGTCTCTATATTTCATATTTACATGAGTGCATACATGTAGGGGGAGCCTATGCTTGTTACATGTCCTTCCAAAGCTTTACTTGCTGTTCTTTATATCTTTATCTAAAGCATTGATGTATGTTGCCATCAATTACCAAAAAGGGGGAGATTGAAAGCACAAGTGCTCCCTAGGTGGTTTTGATAATTGATGACAACATATCTCTTGTTGGACTAACATTTCTATCTAGCATGTTTCAGATAAGTTCAACAATGGAGTGGCATGGACTAAAGGTTGTGGGAACTCCTTCAAGATGCTAAGGACAAGGGATTGGCTAAAGCTTCAAGCTCAAGACTCTTCATTTTATATTTTAGTGATCCAAGATCACATTGAGTCTTTAGGAAAAGCCAATACTATTAAGGAGGGATGAGGTGTTGCTTAATGAGCCTCTTGCTTCATGTGCTTAGTGATATGCTCCAAAACCCTCAACTACTTTCCCATATCCACATATGACCTAAACCCTAAGCCAAACTCGGTCCTACCGATTCTTCCTATCCGGCGCCACCGAGTTTCACTTGTCATTAGCCACTGCCAAACCCTAGCAATTCGGTCCTACCGATAGGGATCTCGGTCTCACCGAGATGGGGTTGCAAACTCTCTGTTTCCCTTTTGTAACTTTTCAGTCCCACCGAAAGAGCGAATCGGTCCCAGCGAGATTGCAATGTAAACTCAGTGTTTCCCCTTTGTAACTTTTTGGTCTCACCGAGTTCCACTCGGTCTCACCGAAAGAGCAAATCGGTCCCATCGAGTTTGCCTAACCAACTCTCTGGTTAGCTAATTACCAAATTTGGTCTCACCGAGTTTGTGTAATTGGTCTCACCGAGATTACGTTATGCCCAAACCCTAACCATATCGGTCCTACCGAGTTGCATGTCAGTCCCACCGAAAATCACTAACGGTCACTAGGTTTACATTTTCGGTCCGACCGAGCTTATTGATTTGGTCCCATCGAGATTGGAAAACTGTGTAACGGTTGGATTTTGTGTGGAGGCTATATATACCCCTCCACCTCCTCCTCATTCGATGAGAGAGCCATCAGAACACACACACCATTCCAACTCATATGTTCTGAGAGAGAACCACCTACTCATGTGTTGAGACCAAGACATTTCATTCCTACCATATGAATCTTGATCTCTAGCCTTCCCAAGTTGCTTTCCACTCAAATCTTCTTTCCACCAAATCGAAATCCTATGAGAGAGAGTTGAGTGTTGGGGAGACTATAATTTGAAGCACAAGAGCAAGGAGTTCATTACCTACACACCATTTGTTACTTCTTGGAGAGTGCTGTCTCCTAGATTGGCTAGGTGTCACTTGGGAGCCTCCGACAAGATTGTGGAGTTGAACCAAGGAGTTTGTAAGGGCAAGGAGATCGCCTACTTCGTGAAGATCTACCGCTAGTGAGGCAAGTCCTGTGTGGGCGATGGCCATGGTGGGATAGACAAGGTTGCTTATTTGTGGACCCTTTGTGGGTGGTTGCTTCTTCGTGGACCCTTCGTGGGTGGAGCCCTGTGTGGACTCGCGCAACCGTTGCCCTTGGGTGGAGCCCTGTGTGGACTCGCGCAACCGTTGCCATTGGGTGGAGCCCTGTGTGGACTCGCGCAACCGTTACCCTTCGTGGGTTGAAGTCTCCATCAACGTGGATGTAGGATAGCACCACCTATCCGAACCACGGGAAAAACATCCGTGTCTTCAATTGTGTTTGAATTCTCCAAACCCTTCTCTTTACATTCTTGTAAGTTGCATGCTTTACATTCCGCTGCTCATATACTCTTTGCATGCTTGCTTGATATGTATCTTGTGTGTTGAAATTGTGCCTAAACTCCACTTAAACCGAAAAAGCTTAAAAATTGCAACTTTCGCACTAAGTGTCTAATCACCCCCCTCTAGACACATCTACTTCTAGATCCTACAGGTTGTCAATCCCTTCACGGTCACTTACGAGAGTGAGATCTGGTAGATATAATTTTTTTGGTATTTTTGGTACAGAGATGCAAAGTAAAAAAGTAAAGGCAAAGTAAAAAAGCAAAGCAAGATTAAACTGATGGAGATTGATATGATGAGAATAGACCCGGGGCCATATGTTTCACTAGTGGCTTCTCTCAAGAGCATAAGTATTCTACGGTGGGTGAACAAATTACTGTTGAGCAACTGACAGAATTGAGCATATTTATGAGAATATCTAGGCATGATTATGTATATAGGCATCACGTCCGTGACAAGTAGACCGAAACGATTCTTCATCTACTACTATTACTCCACTCATCGACCGCTATCCAACATGCATCTAGAGTATTAAGTTAAAAACAGAGTAACGCCTTAAGAAAGATGACATGATGTAGAGAGATAAATTCATGCAATATGAAATAAACCCCATCTTGTTATCCTCGATGGCAACGATACAATACGTGCCTTGCTGCCCCTTCTGTCACTGGGAAAGGACACCGCAAGATTGAAACGAAAGCTAAGCACTTCTCCCATGGCAAGAACTACCAATCTAGTTGGCCAAACCAAACAGATAATTCGAAGAGACTTGCAAAGATAACCAATCATACATAAAAGAATTCAGAGAAGATTCAAATATTATTCATAGATAGACTTGATCATAAACCCACAATTCATCGTTCTCAACAAACACACCGCAAAAAGAAGATTACATCGAATAGATCTCCACAAGAGAGGGGGAGAACTTTGTATTGAGATCCAAAAAGAGAGAAGAAGCCATCTAGCTACTAACTATGGACCCGAAGGTCTGAGGTAAACTACTCACACTTCATCGGAGAGGCTATGATGATGTAGAAGCCCTCCGTGATGACGGCCCTCTCTGGCGGAGCTCCGGAATAGGCCGCAAGATGGGATCTCGTGGATACAGAAAGTTGCGGTGGTGGAATTAGGTTTTTGGCTCCGTATCTGTTCGTTTGGGGGTACGTAGGTATATATAGGAGGAAGGAGTACATCGGTGGAGCTCCGAGGGGCCCACGAGGCAAGGGCGCGCCCCCCACCCTCGTGACCGCCTCTCTCATGCCTTGGCGTAGGGTCCAAGTCTCCTGGATCACGTTCGGTGAGAAAATCACGTTTCCGAAGGTTTCATTCCGTTTGGACTCCGTTTGATATTCCGTTTCTTCGAAACACTGAAATAGGCAAAAAAAACAGCAATTCTGGGCTGGGCCTCCGGTTAATAGGTTAGTCCCAAAAATAATATAAAAGTGGAAAATAAAGCCCAATATAGTCCAAAATAGTAGATAATATAGCATGGAGCAATCAAAAGTTATAGATACGTTGGAGACGTATCAGGCATCCCGAAGCTTTGGCTTTTAGGTGTCCTTAGATTATCTTATGGGTGCCATGGGCATCCCCAAGCTTAGGCTCTTGCCACTCCTTGTTCCATAATCCATCAAATCTTTACCCAAAACTTGAAAACTTCACAACACAAAACTTAAAGTAGAAAATCTCGTGAGCTCCATTAGCGAAAGAAAACAAAATATCACTTCAAGGTACTGTAATGAACTCATTCTTTATTTATATGGGTGTTATACCTACTGTATTCCAACTTCTCTATGATTCATAAACTATTTTACTAGCCATAGATTCATCAAAATAAGCAAACAACACACGGAAAACAGAATCTGTCAAAAACAGAACAGTCTATAGTAATCTGTAGCTAGCGCTAGATCTGGAACCCCAAAAATTCTAAAATAAATTTCTGGACGTGAGGAATTTATCTATTAATCATCTTCAAAAAGAATTAACTAAATAGCACTCTCCAAATAAAAATTACAGCAGTTCTCGTGAGCACTAAAGTTTCTGTTTTTTACAGCAAGTTCAACAAGACTTTCCCCAAGTCTTCCCAACGGTTCTACTTGGCACAAACACTAATTAAACAAAAAAACACAACAAAAACATAGGATCAATAATTTATTTATTACTAATCAGGAGCAAAAAGCAAGGAATAAAAATAAAATTGGGTTGCCTCCCAACAAGCGCTATCGTTTAACGCCCCTAGCTAGGCATAACAAGCAAGAATAGATCTAGGTATTTCCATAATAGTAAGATAGATTATTAAAAATCATTTCATATTCTCTATGTTTGGCAGCAAATTTTCTTTGAGGCAAGCAAAAGTAATCAAAAGGGATAAATTTAACGGGACAAAAGTCCCCAAGATCAACCTTGGGAGGTATAGGTTCCTCCTTTGGTCCTTCATAATGCACAACCAATTCATCATTATAAGCATTCTTTTGACAGAACTTTGTGAGCCTATATTCAAGAGAATATCCTAGTTCATTATTTTGAATAGCCAAATCATCATTAAGTTCAGAAATTCTATCAACTAAAACATTGGCAGGAACCCTTTTTCTAAGATTTTCATTGAAAGTAACATAGTCTAGAGATTGAAAATGCATTATTTCTTCTTGATCAAAGAGGATAGCCTCTATGGGAGGACAGGAAGCGTCCACCCTATAATGTGCAAAGATTTCTTTGGCTTCTTTTATTATGAATCTAAACTCATGAGCCAAAAAGATAGTAGTGGCACGCTTAACAGAAGAATGCTCAATATTAGAAAAATCCAAAAAAATCCTTTGAATGGAAGAATGTATGTGCATGAATTGTCTTTCAAGTTCAACTACAAGCATGGCAATAGCATCCGCAAGACTACTAGTTCTATGAAGGATAGAACTTCCCATAGAAGGTAAAGCACCGGCACAAGTAAAGAAATCTTGAATAACTCCTTTTCCAATAATATTACCACTATCAACACGGAATTTTTTGTATGAAAGATGGTAGGTTCTTTAGCAGGAGCATCAGAATTTTTCATGCTATTATTATTGTCCATATCGACAATAATTTCCCCAATTTCAGACATAGAGGCAGAAGGTAAAGGATTTGACATAACGACAAGCAAGCAAACTAACACACAAGCAAACAAAAAGAAAGCAGGCAAAAAGAGGCGAATAGAGAAAGAGAGGGAGGATAGAGAGAGAGGGCAAATAAAACGGCAAGGGTGAAGTGGGGGAGAGGAAAACGAGAGGCAAATGGCAAATAATGTAATGCGGGAGATAGGGATTGTGATGGGTTTTCAGGACCCCGATTGCAAGTCACATCGATCTAGCCGGTAACACCTCATATCACTTTGCGGCCTCACTTACGGTATTCCCATGGGTGTCGCCTTACCATGGCCCGGGACCGTTTGCGCCTTTTGGCTCACGTATATGATAGTGTCGCTAGCATCCATATGACAGAGAACCCGGGCCGACATGGCTAGTCGTGAACCCAAAGCGGCACTAACCTATGGGGACAGGCATACATGAATCACATCGAGCATGTCGGTTAGCAGCGTGTGAATCCAGGCTGTAGCACTGGGCTAACAGGACTCCGGGAACCCGGGCTGTAGCAGGCTAGGCAGGACTCCGGATGTCACCGCGTGACATTTCCCGGAAGGGACAGACACAAGAACAAAGTGAAACACATGCCGACCATTCAAGTGTCCTGAGCAGTAGTGCTGGGCTAGCAGGACTCTGGTGAACCGGGCTGTAGCGGACTACTATGGCTCATGGAAGCACTAGACTACATTTCCCCATAAGAGAGGCTGCCAAGGATAAACAACTAGATTGTCGGATCCCACACATACCAAGCATTTCAATCATACACACAATATGCTCGATATGTGTAGATACAACATGGCATCACAACATAACTCTACAACTCAAGTATTTATTCATTAGGCTCCGAGGAGCGAGATACTACAAACATGGGTCTCACGACCCAACAATCATAGCATACAAATCAAAGCACATGCGGAAGCTTAACATGTCTGAGTACAGACATCTACAAAGGAAAAAGGCTAAGAAGTTTGATTATCTACCACATCCTGCCGAGGGCACAAGATTGTAGCTGAGGTATCAAGCTAAATGTCGAAGTCCACGCAAAACTACTAGTGAGACTGAAGTTTCTCTACAAAACATAAATTAAGCAAACATGAGTACAAAAGTACTCATCAAGACTTACATCAGAACTAACTACATATGCATCAGTATCAACAAGAGGGGGTGGTGGAGTTTAACTGCAGCAAGCCAGCTTTGACTCAGTGGCTAACCTGAACTACGACTGCAAGCAACTCTTTTGAGGTGGTGCACACAAGTCCACATATTCATCTTATCAACACACCACTATGGATCCGCTCCCGTCTCCCTACAAGAACGCCATCCATAGCACTCACGCTTATCTTGCGCATTTTAGAGTATCCACTTTCACTTGTCTATGAACTACGCAAGGGGTCCAAGTTTCCATACCCGAGGAATCCGGCTATTCGAATAGATAATGATAACCCTGCAGGGGTGTACTTCTTCATACACGCTCTCACCACTTACCATCGTTTACACGACATGTACTCGTTAACCTTCAAGCGGAAGCCCAACGAGGGTGTCGGCCACGGCCTACCCAAACACTCAAATCTCTAGTCCAGGTTTATCGCCTATCCAGGTTCCATCCGCAGGGAGTCCGACCGAGGTTTCCACATACGGCTCCGAACGATGTGAACAGGGTCTCGAGACACCAAACGGGCGCCCGGCATACCCGGCCACAGTGTATCTACCGCAACATAGCCCACCCCTAGGGTCAGCGCTACGCACGGCCGCCAACACATAACCTACATACACCAGAAACTATTTGCACCTCCTGGACAGAGTACTAGGGTGATAAAGAAGCCAAGAGGATCAATTAACGATCCCAATGCATGGTAGTAGCTGATCATGGATCACAATCACAGAACTCAGTTCCTAAGGACGGCTGCAATGAGACAACCCACCATGTACTCCTACATGGCCTCTCACTGCTACCTTTACCAAATCGTGTTCACACACTTAGCTCTCCACGGGAAGACATGTTCACCATGTTCCAATTCATTCCCGATGAATCAGACCTGACTCAACTCTAAGTAGTAGCAGGCATGACAAACAAGCATGAATGAGTAGGCACATTAGGGCTCAAACAACTCCTACTCATACTAGTGGGTTTCATCTATTTACTGTGGCAATGACAGGTCATGCAGAGGAAAGGGGTTCAACTACCGCAACATGTAACAGTTGAATCATTGTTGTCCTAATGCAGTAAAAGAGAGCAAGAGCGAGAGGGTGCGATTGTACCGGAATGAACAAGGGGGGTTTTGCTTGCCTGGCACTTCTGAAGATATTATAGCTCTTCATCGGTGTCATCGATCTCATCGTCGGAACGTCATCTACTGAGAGGGGACAATTACCGGCAAACAAGAGGGAACACCATCAATGCAATGCAGTAGACATGATGTATGATCATGCCATGTTAAGGTACTGAATTCACCTAATGCAACAGTTAGTCATATTAATTGAAGTGGAATTCAAACATATAGCAAATTCCAACTCCAAAACTACATACCATATATTCCATAAACATGAATTGTCCTAGTTGGTGATCTTAACTTGCTCAAACATGCATGAACATGGCATAAGCAGATTCTTCATATTTTTTTGATAATTTTTCATATATATATATATATATATATATATATATATATATATATAAATTATATCATTTGGAGTTACGGTTGAATTTCTATGTTTTTTTTAAGTTTTGGGTATTTTTTGAAAATAATAAATCATTTAAGATTTATTTAAATTCCATAAAGGAATTATTGCGTCAGCATGACCTCACAGTGACGTCAGCAGGTCAACGGCTCGGTCCAGGACAAACCTGACATGTGGGGTCCACACGTCAGTGACACAGTTAACTAACAAGTTTAATTAAAATTAAACTAAACCTAATCTAGTTTAGTTAAGGCCTGGGCCCACATGTCAGAGGCTAATTAAACTAACTAAATAAATTAACACTAACCTGGGTTAATTAGCAGGGCTGGCCCCACGCGTCAGTGACCCAGGGTGGTCAAACCCCCGGGTCAACTCGCCGGAGTTGACCCGCGGCTCATCACCGGCGTAGCCCGAGATGGCGGCGTGGCTCGGAAACGTAGCACATGCGACGAAACGAGCGGCGGTTTGGCTTGGCGTGAAGCTGGTGCTCATCCGCATCCAACAGAGCCATCAGCTCGTGCCGGAGTGGACCGTAACAACGGCGGTGATGGAAAGCGCGGCGGTCGGATCTCGGACAAGCTCGGCAACGATGCTGTGGTGCACGGGAGGGCCAGCTGGTGGTCGGGGTCGTCTCCTAGGAGCAACCCGAGCACGATGACGCATCCAGGCGCAAGCTACGCCGTCTATAGACACGACGGCGACATGGCCGGAGGGCGTGAGCTCTCGGCTCCGGCGAAAGCACGGCTAGAGGAAGGGTTGGAGAGGGGAAACAAGGGGGAAATGACGAAGGCTCACAGAGGGGTCGAACGGAGTCGAGGTCGAGGCCGGGGAAGCCCTGGACGGCACGAATCGAACGACGGCGGTCACCGGACAGAGGCGGCGATGAGGAAGGTGGGGACGATGTTGCAGGGCTCCTGCGGTCGCGCGCGTCGGGTGTGTAGCTCCACGGGGTCGTGGCGGAGCTCGGGGACGCAGAGATGGAGCGAGGGAGTGGTTGTGGCTACGGCGACGACGAGCGGCGGCGACGGCAGCGTTCGGTCGCGGGAGAGAGAGGGCGGCAGAGGAAAGGATGAGCGCAGGAGAGAGTGAGAGCGGTCTGGGGGTGCGTGGCATCCTCTAGGCGCTTCGGGGCGGCGAGGAGACAGGCAGGCAAGGTGGAGGTGGCCCACACGCGTCGGGCACGCGCCCGGCGTCCTTCTGGCGCAAGGAGGAGGATGATTGGCACATGGGCCTGGTGGGTTGGCTTCTCTCGTGGGCCAGGTAAGTTACAGGTACGCACTCCTTCTCTGTTTTCTATTTTAATTACTCTTTTCTATTTTATTTCCTCTCTGTTTTGATTTAGTTTTAGCCACTAAATCATTTTCATAAATTTTGTAGTTTATTATATGGCTTGCTAAAATATATACAAAGCCACTCACAAACTTCCAGAATTATTGGAGTTATATTTAATATATATTAAATATAATCCAAAGCAAATAGTTATTGGATTAATTCAAATGGCCAAAATAAATGTTTCTGAGCTCATAAAAATATTGGTTTGAATTTTAGCTCTTGCCAATAATTCTATAGAATAACAGGAACATTTTATTGGACTCATTTGAGAAGATTTTTTTTAAAGTTGGTTATAACTGATTTCTGAGGGTTTCAACAAACCTCAATTCAACTTTCAGAAATTAGGCATGATGCATGGATGCTCTCTTATGCAACTATTGCAAAAAAATTCTAGGGTTGTGACATGGGTACTTGGTATGTTGACTTTTGCGCAGACTCCCCGGCAATGGCGCTATAAATTCTTCTTGCTACCTCTTGAGCACTGCGTTGGATTTCCCCAAAGAGGACTGGATGATGCAGCAAAGTAGCGTAAGTATTTCCCTCGGTTTTTGAGAACCAAGGTATCAATCCAGTAGGAGTCTACATGTGAGTCCCTCGTACCTACACAAAAACAATAGCTCAACGCAACCAGCGCGCTTACGGGTTGTCAATCCCTTCACGGTCACTTATGAAAGTGAGATCTGATAGAGATGATAAATAATATTTTTGGTATTTTTGGTAGAGAGATGCAAAGTAAAAGGTAAAAGGCAAAGTAAAAAAGCAAAGCAATAATAAAGTGATGGAGATTGATATGATAAGAAAGAGACCCGGGGGCCATAGGTTTCACTAGTGGATTCTCTCAAGAGCATAAGTATTCTACGGTGGGTGAACAAATTACTGTTGAGCAATTGACAGAACTGAGCATAGTTATGAGAGTATCTAGGTATGATCATGTATATAGGCATCATGTCCGAGACAAGTAGACCGACTCCTGCCTGCATCTAGTACTATTACTCCACTCATCGACCGCTATCCAGCATGCATCTAGAGTATTAAGTTAAAAACAGAGTAACGCCTTAAGCAAGATGACATGATGTAGAGGGATAGTTCCATGCAATATAATAAAAACACCATCTTGTTATCCTCGATGGAAACAATACAATACGTGCCTTGATGCCCCTTCTGTCACTGGGAAAGGACACCACAAGATCGAACCCAAAGCTAAGCACTTCTCCCATGGCAAGAAAAACCAATCTAGTAGGCCAAACCAAACTGATAATTCGAAGAGACTTGCAAAGATAACCAATCATACATAAAAGAATTCAGAGAAGATTCAAATATTATACATAGATAGACTGGATCATAAACCCACAATTCATCGGTCTCAACAAACACACCGCAAAAAGAAGATTACATCAAATAGATCTCCACGAGAGAAGGGGAGAACACTGTATTGAGATCCAAAAAGAGAGAAGAAGCCATCTAGCTACTAACTATGGACCCGTAGGTCTGAAGTAAACTACTCACACTTCATCGGAGGGGCTTGGATGATGATGTAGAAGCCCTCCGTGATCGATGCCCCCTCCGGCGGAGCTCCGAAACAGGCCCCAAGATGGGATCTCGTGGATACAGAAAGTTGCGGCGGTGGAATTAGGTTTGTGGCTCCTGCTCTGATTGTTTGGAGATATGTGGATATATATGGGAGGAAGAAGTACGTCGGTGGAGCTTTGAGGGGCCCACGAGGCAGGGGGCGCACCCTAGGGGGGCGCGCCCTCCACCCTCGTGACCGCCTCATGGCTTTCTTGGCGGAGGGTCCAAGTCTCCTGGGTCTTATCTGATGAGAAAATCGCGTTCCCGAAGGATTCATTCCGTTTGGACTCCGTTTGATATTCCTTTTCTTCGAAACCCTAAAACAGGCAAAAACAGCAATTCTAGGCTGGGCCTCCAGTTAATAGGTTAGTCCCAAAAATAATATAAAAGTGGATAATAAAGCCCAATAATGTCCAAAATAGTAGATAATATAGCATGGAGCAATCAAAAATCATAGATACTTTGGAGACGTATCAGCGATTCATCCAAGCAGTTCAACATCAGCGCTAACCTGGATCCCAAATAGGAAAGCGCGCTCATCGAGTTCATCTGTGAGAACCGGGATATGTTTGCATGGAAGCCTTCTGACATGACAGGTGTACCGAGGGAACTCGCTGAGCACACACTTAATATAGATCCTAAGTTTAAACCGGTCAGGCAGTTTCTCCGCTGCTTCAATGAAGAAAGGCGTAAGGCTATTGGTGAGGAGGTAGCTTGGCTGTTGGACGCAGGATTTATCGTGGAGGTCTTTTACCTGGAGTGGCTGGCTAATCCGGTGCTGGTTCTTAAGAAAAATGACACTTGGCGTATGTGTGTGGACTACATAGACTTGAACAAGGCTTGTCCAGCTGATCCCTTTGCCCTCCCTCGTATTGATCAAATTATTGATGCTACAGCGGGTTGTGACCATTTGTGTCTTCTGGATGCTTATTCTAGTTATCATCAGATTAAAATGGCAGTTAAGGACCAGGAGAAGACAACCTTCATAACTCCCTTTGGAGCCTTCTGCTATGTGTCTATGCCTTTCGGGCTCAAGAGTGCCCAGGCGACTTATCAGCTTGTGTTCAGAATTTTCTTCATAAATAGATTGGGCGCAATGTTCATGCTTATGTGGATGATATTGTGGTGAAATCTAGGAAGGAGGAAACATTGATAGAGGACCTAAAGGAAACATTTAATAATCTCCGGGTTTATAAGATGATGCTTAATCCGGACATATGTGTCTTTGGTGTTCCGGCAGGCAAGCTCTTGGGTTTTTTGGTGTCTAACAGGGGCATTGAGGCTAATCCGGAGAAGATCACAGCTATCACCTCGCTAGCTAAACCGGCATGTATCAATGACGTTCAGCGTCTGGCGGGCTGAATTGCGGCTTTGAGCCGATTTATTAGTTGTCTTGGGGAGAAGGCTATCCCTTTATATCAGGTGCTCAAGAAAACGGAAGACTTTGTCTGCAGCAACGCGACTGATAAAGCGTTTGAGGATTTGAAGAGATAGTTAGCTGAACCGCCAGTCCTTGCGGCTCCGGTCGATAAAGAGCCCTTACTGCTATATGTGGCTGCTAATGCCCGGGCTGTTAGTGTGTCTATTGTTGTGGAGCGCAAGGAGGCTGGAAAGGAGTATCCGGTTCAACGGCCGGTTTATTACATCAGTGAGGTGCTTATTGAATCAAAGCAACGGTATCCGCATTGGCAGAAGTGGTGTATGGGGTTTTTATGGAAAGCCGGAAGCTCAAGAATTATTTTCAGGGTCATCCTATCACAGTGGTCAGTTCAGCCCCTCTCGGAGATATAATTCAAAACAGAGAAGCAATTGGCCAGATTGCCAAGTGGGCTATTGAGCTTGGACCTCACGGGATAAAATATACGCCTCGCACAGCAATCAAATCCCAAGCACTTGTGTACTTCATCAATGATTGGACAGAGTTGCAGGCACCGGAGGAAAAGCCAGATAACACATATTGGACCATTCACTTTGATGGGTCTAGACAGTTGGAGGGCTCGGGGGCTGGAGTCATATTAACTTCCCCATGAGGTGACAAGTTTTGTTATGTTCTCCGCTTAATGTTCCCTTGCACTAACAATGCAGCTGAGTATGAGGCCTTACTCCATGGTCTGCGGATGGCTAAGGAGATGAACTTAAAGCCGGGTTAAGTGCTTCGGTGACTCGGACCTGGTGGCTCAGCAGGTATCTGGCACTTGGGATTCTAAGGATCCACTCATGGCTGCATATCGACGAGAGGTGGACATAGTGGCTGGTTATTTCAAAGGTTATCAAGTTGACCATATAGACCGGCGAAAGAATGAAGCCGCGAACGCTTTAAGTCATCTAGGCTCTCAGCGTAAACCGGTGCCACCTAATGTCTTCCTCGACATACTTCGTAATCCGTCGGTTAAGATACCCATAGAGGAGGAGTTGGCTATTCCGGACCCGGAGGCCCAGTTGGTGGCGGCTTTGCATGTTATAATGGATTGGACAGTCCCGTACCTGGCTTACATGAATCGGGGTGAGTTACCGGAGGATGAAACCTTGGCCCGGCAGATAATCCGGCGATCCAAGTCAATGACCATTATAAATGGGGAGTTACATCATTACAGCGTGACAGGGGCGATTCAGCGTTGTGTGTCTCCTCAAGAAGGTTGTGAGATTTTGCGTGAGATCCACGACGGAGATTGTGGTCACCATGCCAGTTCAAAGTTCACGGCTTCTATTGGTTGACGACTCATGCTGATGCTGAGGATTTAGTAAAAAGGTGTGACGGTTGTCAGAAATTTGCACGCCGCGCTCATGTTCCGGCTCAAGACTTGAGAATGATTCCAATTACTTGGTCGTTTGCAACTTGGGGGCTAGATATGGTTGGACCCATTTAAGAGGCCCAAGGACAAAAAGACCCACCTATTGGTGGCGGTTGATAAGTTTACCAAGTGGGTAGAGGCAGAGGCAGTCAGTAAGTGTGATGCATCCACTGCGGTCCAATTCATCAAAAAGGTGATATTCCGGTTTGGTTTTCCACACAGCATTATAATTGATAATGGTACTAATCTGTCCAAGGGTGATATGGAGGAATTTTGTCAATGTGAGCACACCGGCTTGATGTAGCATCGGTGGCTCACCCCCAGTCGAATGGTCAAGCAGAGAGGGCAAATCAAGAAATTTTGAGAGGTATTAAGCCCCAGCTTCTTGTTCCTTTAAAGCGGACGCCGGGTTGTTGGGTGGAGGAGTTACCTTCTGTATTATGGAGTATCAATACCACACCAAACAGATCTACGGGTTACACGCCTTTCTTCATGGTTTACGGAGCAGAGGCGGTTCTCCCTAGTGACATCCGTCATGACTCACCTCGTGTGGCAGCTTACGTTGAAGGTGAAAATGAGAAGGTGCGTCAGGACTCACTGGACCTGTTAGATGAGGAGCGTGATCTCGCAGCGGCGCGGTCGGCGGTTTATCAACAAGATCTCCGACATTATCACAGCCACCGGGTTAAGACCAGAACTTTTCAAGAAGGCGATCTGGTGCTCCGGCTCATCCAGGATCGGACTGATATACAAAAATTATCCCCACCTTGGGAAGGACCTTTTGTGGTCAGCAAAAACCTGCACAACAGGTCATACTACCTTATCGATGTTCGAGAGCACAAAGACTCACGCAAATCAGAGGAGGAGACCCAGCGGCCATGGAATATAGCTCTCCTTCGGCCTTACTATACTTGAGCCACAGGCTCCTCTTATGTACATACTTATGACAATGTATATATAATATAATATACCGGAGCCTCAGCTAAAGCGGGGTCTCTGTTCTTTTTCACATCATGTGTGGTTCCATGGGGGCTTCTACTTACAAAGCGGAGTTCTATTAACTCATCCTATAAAGCCGCACAGATATAAAGGAAATCACTAGGGCTCTTGGTCGTATTCGAACCATAGCTACGCCTCTTGATCGGCTTAAAACTAAAAAGGGAAATCACTAGGGGGCTTGGTTGTATTTACACCATAGCTACACCTTTTGATAGGCTTAAAGCCAAAAGGAAATTATGTGGAACCAAAGAGAGTCTATTGTATAAAGCACAACTCAAACATAGGTAACCACTGAGCATAGCTCAAATATTACTTGGGGCTCCTTGCTTCTCAAAGAACAACGAGCTTGCACCCTTGTAACAGGCTATCAAGCCAGGCTTGGAAGCCAGGTGTATTCACCTAAAACCCCGGGTTATCCTGCCTTTTTTAAGTAAGCCACTCCATCCAGGTAAACCTGGTATGACCCATCGAATGTTTTACAAGTCAATCTCATAGACCCTGAACTTGTCAAAGTTAAAACGGTGATTGGTTAAAGATTGAGGTCCATCTTAAAAGGCTTTGAAAAATGGTTTAACTCAGCGGCCTGGCAGCCCATGAAAAGCCTCGATTTAGGGCCTGGCAGCGCAAAAGCCTTGCATATTTGTTTTGGATTTACTGTTTTTAAACATTTTTTTGATAAGGGATTTATGAATATTTTCTGATAAACCGGTGCTTATTACAACCCGGCATGGCTTTCAACGCTTAGTTGTCAGTACATGATTAGTTCTAAACCGGCAGTAAGTTGCTCCGGTCTGGTTTTGACTAGAGGTCACCGCCACTATACGAACAAACCGGTGGTTATCATAACCCTGTATGGTTTTTATATGAACCGGCAAGAGGGAAAGGAGTCATCAATACTCCAGATTGGTGTTTTCACCCTTACTATACCAACAATTGGTCAGCCAACGAGATATCTCACATGTATCATCTATTTTATATCCGGTTATTACAATCTTGGTTATCCATCCAAGTTATGTATATATTTTTTGGGTATCCTGACCCGTCCAGTGGTAAACCACTAGGACACTTTCAAGTTCCTATATGCAGGAACAAGTTAAATAAAAGCCATAATGGACTATGCATATAACAGATCCCAAAGGCATGGCAAGTTCTCAGTAGCAAGCGAAACAAACATGCTCGATGGCATGACAGACAAAGTGTTCACGCTATCCTATTACAAGGCGCTTTAAACAGCCCAAATTGAATAAATTTTTTAATAGGAGGTGGCATACTGCAAGTGATAAACCGGCCACCGGTTTATGATTCCTCATCTGGACAGCTTGACGATTGAGGGTCATCTTGAGCGGTCGCATTCTCCTCATCCCTACCCAGTCGCTGGAAATCAATCGTTGACCAATCGATTCTAGTTAAGGATTGAAAAACGACTTCTTCATGAATAAGGTTGGAAGGGTCAATGTCAGGGGCATAAGTATGCTTACGAATCAGCGAAACAAGATCTTCTACATCATGAATCGGCGCGGGCTATCTTTTCCCCTCAACATCATAAACCGGTTGATAATGAGATAGATTTGTGTCATCCGCCAATTTGCTCGCTATAGGTCGCATTTCCTTTGTCAGCCTTCGGAGATCATCATTGTTGAAGTTTGTGCCATCTTCCTTCACGCTGGGGTAACCTTGGCCGATATCTGCTGGTTCAAGATCTGGAATCCACGCCTTAGCCCGGATTAGTGCGGTCAACGCACCTGACCTTGCGGCTGATCTCTTCAGTTCATCCAACCGGGCAGGCAGCATGGCCAGCTTTTCGATGGTCTCTTTAATCAGCGTTGGAGGAGGCTTGTTATACGCTGCAGTGCAAATGGCTCGTTGGGGTCCAGAATACATCTGTTCTATCAAAGTATAGGTCGCTTTAAGCTTCATTCGCATGTCGGAGCCCAGATGAGTAATGCGGGTCCCTGGCACGGTAAGACATCAGTAAACCGGTCTTTGATAAGATATTATGGATTGGAAAAACTTCATATGCGGATACTCACCAAATACAGCAGAGGTCATGGCATTAATCTGCTGTTTTAAGCCCGTCAGTTCTTCAACCACCGGCTTCAGGGCTGCTTCTGCGTCTTTGGCCTTCTTTGTTAAACCGGCCTTCTCTGTCTCCCAGTCTGCACGCTCTTTGTTAAAAGTTTCTTTCAGCTTCTCCATGGCTGCTAAGGCATTAGTCAATTCTTCCTTGGCCTTGGAAGCCTCCGCTTGGTGAGATTTAATGTTCTCCTGAAGGTCAGCGGTTTGAGCATCCTTTTTACTCAGCTCGGCCTACAAAGGCACGATATATCATCAATGGGCTATGTATATTTAAAGTACCAAGCATATAACAAGTTATGCACTTTGTACTTGGGGGCTAATGCATATTTGCTCTGTCATCAATTTTTTTTTGCAAAGTCTCAAGTACAATGCAAGCATTATCCTTGACACTTGGGGGCTAATGTACATTTGTTCAAATCAGAGCATTGGTTAAAATCCCGGTTCACCTTGGAAAGATAAACCGGGCCTTGGGGACTACACAGAGGAAAACTATAGGAATACAACGATAAAGTACCGGTTTATTTCAAAGGATCACCTGACATATGGAGGATAAGTATATAAGGGTTGAGATATTACAAAGTCTCGATTTATGATTACCATCATAAACTGGCCCTTGAGGGCTACTTGAGTTGGTACTTGCAAATTGGATTTACGAAAGGAAAAGTGATAAAAATACCTCATAGTGCTCCTTCATCAGATTCACCAAACCGGCTTCATAGTCACGGTTTGAGTGCAGACGGTTTAGAAAACCAGAGTGGAGCTCTTGAGCACTAAGATGAGCATAGATGGATAACTCGGTGCTCCATTTTCCTTTCTCCATAGCAGCACGCTCTTCCTTGGCACTATGTTTTGCCAAAATAACAGGGTGACCAGGAGAGGTGTGACCAATACCAGTAATGATAACCTCGCCTTCTTTGTCTCCAGAAGCCTTTTCTGGAGTTGATGGAATGTCAGTAGTTCTCACTGGACTAGAAGGTCTGTCATCAGTCTGAATTGGATTTGCTGGTTCATCATCTGGCACAGTAGTATCAACTTCTGCTTGTTCATCAGCATTATGATCTTGATGTTGGAAATATGCCCTAGAGGCAATAATAAATTAGTTATTATTATATTTACTTGTTCATGATAATCGTTTATTATCCATGCTAGAATTGTATTGATAGGAAACTCAGATACATGTGTGGATACATAGACAACACCATGTCCCTAGTAAGCCTCTAGTTGACTAGCTCGTTGATCAATAGATGGTTACGGTTTCCTGACCATGGACATTGGATGTCGTTGATAACGGGATCACATCATTAGGAGAATGATGTGATGGACAAGACCCAATCCTAAGCCTAGCACAAAGATCGTATAGTTCATATGCTAAAGCTTTTCTAATGTCAAGTATCATTTCCTTAGACCATGAGATTGTGCAACTCCCGGATACCGTAGGAATACTTTGGGTGTGCCAAACATCACACCGTAACTGGGTGGCTATAAAGGTACACTACAGGTATCTCCGAAAGTGTCTGTTGGGTTGGCACGAATCGAGACTAGGATTTGTCACTCCGTGTAAACGGAGAGGTATCTCTAGGCCCACTCGGTAGGACATCATCATAATGTGCACAATGTGATCAAGGAGTTGATCACGGGATGATGTGTTGCGGAACGAGTAAAAGAGACTTGCCGGTAACGAGATTGAACAAGGTATCGAGATACCGACGATCGAATCTCAGGAAAGTACAATACCGGTAGACAAAGGGAATTGTATACGGGATTGATTAAGTCCTTGACATCATGGTTCATCCGATGAGATCGTCATGGAACATGTGGGAACCAACATGGGTATCCAGATCCCGCTGTTGGTTATTGACCGGAGAACGTCTCGGTCATGTCTGCATGTCTCCCGAACCCGTAGGGTCTACACACATAAGGTTCGATGATGCTAGGGTTATAAAGGAAGTTTGTATGTGGTTACCGAATGTTGTTCGGAGTCCCGGATGAGATCCCGGACGTCATGAGGAGTTCTGGAATGGTCCGGAGGTAAAGATTTATATATGGGAAGTCATGTTTTGGTCACCGGAAAAGTTTCGGGTTTTATCGGTAACGTACCGGGACCACCGGGAGGGTCCCGGGGTCCACCAAGTGGGGCCACCAGCCCCGGAGGCTTGCATGGGCCAAGAGTGGTAAGGGACCAGCCCCTGAGTGGGCTGGTGCGCCTCCCACAAAGCCCAGGGCGCAGCTAGGAGGAGAAGGGGGAAACCCTAGGCTCAGATGGGCCTAAGGCCCACCCTAGGGGTGCCCCCCCTCTCCCCCTCTTGGCCGCCCTCCCTTGCCCATCTAGGGCTGCCGCCCCCCTAGGGGTGGGAACCCTAGAGGGGGCGCACCCTCCTCCCCTCCTCCTATAAATAGTGAGGCCTAGGGGCTGCCCATAACGCGATTGGATCTCTCCCTGTTGGTGCAGCCCTACCTCTCTTTCTCCTCGTCTCACGCGGTGCTTGGCGAAGCCCTGCTGGATAGCCACGCTCCTCCACCACCACCACGCCGTTGTGCTGCTGCTGGATGGAGTCTTCCTCAACCTCTCCCTCTCTCCTTGCTGGATCAAGGCATGGGAGACGTCACCGGGCTGTACGTGTGTTGAACGCGGAGGTGCCGTCCGTTCGGCACTAGGATCTTCGGTGATTTGGATCACGATGAGTACGACTCCTTCAACCCCGTTCTCTTGAACGCTTCCGCATAGCGATCTACAAGGGTATGTAGATGCACTCTCCTTCCCCTCGTTGCTGGTTTCTCCATAGATAGATCTTGGTGACACGTAGGAAAATTTTGAATTTCTGCTATGTTCCCCAACAGTGGCATCATGGGCTAGGTCTATTGCGTAGATTCTATGCACGAGTAGAACACAAAGTAGTTGTGGGCGTTGATTTTGTTCAATATGCTTACCGTTACTAGTCCAATCTTGTTTCGATGGCATCGTGGGATGAAGCGGCCCGGACCAACCTTACACGTACGCTTACGTGAGACCGGTTCCACCGACTGACATGCACTAGTTGCATAAGGTGGCTGGCGGGTGTCTGTCTCTCCCACTTTAGTCGGAACGGATTCGATGAAAAGGGTCCTTATGAAGGGTAAATAGCAATTGGCATATCACGTTGTGGTTTTGCGTAGGTAAAAACGTTCTTGCTAGAAACCCATAGCAGCCACGTAAAACAAGCAAACAACAATTAGAGGACGTCTAACTTGTTTTTGCAGGGTATGCTATGTGATGTGATATGGCCAAGAAGAATGTGATGAATGATATGTGATGTATGAGATTGATCATGTAATTGTAATAGGAATCACGACTTGCATGTCGATGAGTATGACAACCGGCAGGAGCCATAGGAGTTGTCTTTATTTATTGTATGACCTGCGTGCCATTGAACAACGCCATGTAATTACTTTACTTTATTGCTAACCGGTAGCCATAGTAGTAGAAGTAATAGTTGGCGAGCAACTTCATGGAGACACGATGATGGAGATCATGGTGTCATGCTGGTGACAAGATGATCATGGAGCCCCAAGATGGAGATCAAAGGAGCTATATGATATTGGCCATACCATGTCACTATTATTTGATTGCATGTGATGTTTATCATGTTTATACATCTTATTTGCTTAGAACGACGGTAGTAAATAAGATGATCCCTCATTAAAATTTCAAGAAAGTCTTCCCCCTAACTGTGCACCGTTGCGAAAGTTTGTCGTTTCGAAGCACCACGTGATGATCGGGTGTGATAGATTCTAACGTTCACATACAACGGGTGTAAGACAGATTTACACACGCGAAAAACTTAGGTTGACTTGACGAGCCTAGCATGTACAGATATGGCCTCGGAACACAAGAGACCGAAAGGTCGAGCATGAGTCGTATGGTAGATACGATCAACATGAAGATGTTCACCGATGATGACTAGTCCGTCTCACGTGATGATCGGACACGGCCTAGTTGACTCGGATCATGTAATCACTTAGATGACTAGAGGGATGTCTATCTGAGTGGGAGTTCATAAGATGAACTTAATTATCCTGAACATAGTCAAAAGGTCTTCGCAAATTATGTTGTAGCTCGCGCTTCAGTTCTACTGTTTAGATATGTTCCTAGAGAAAATTTAGTTGAAAGTTGATAGTAGCAATTATGCGGACTAGGTCCGTAAACTGAGGATAGTCCTCATTGCTTCATAGAAGGCTTATGTCCTTGATGCACCGCTCAGTGTGCTGAACCTCGAACGTTGTCTGTGGATGTTGCGAACATCTGATATACACATTTTGATAACTACGTGATAGTTCAGTTAAACGATTTAGAATTGAGGCACCGAAGACGTTTTGAAATGTCGCGAAACATATGAGATGTTTCGAGGGCTGAAATTGGGATTTCAGGCTCGTGCCCACGTCAAGAGGTATAAGACCTCCGACGATTTTCTTAGCCTGCAACTAAGGGAGAAAAGCTCAATTGTTGAGCTTGTGCTCAGATTGTCTGAGTACAACAATCATTTGAATCGAGTGGGAGTTGATCTTCCAGATGAGACAGTGATGGTTCTCCGAAGTCATTACCACCAAGCTGCTAGAGCTTCGTGATGAACTATAATGTATCAGCGACATATATGATGATCCTTAAGATATTCGCGATGTTTGACACCACAAAAGTAGAAATAAAGAAGGAGCATCAATTGTTGATGGTTAGTGAAACCACTAGTTTCAAAGAAGGGCAAGGGCAAAAGGGGATACTTCATGAAACGGCAAATCAGCTGCTGCTCCAGTGAAGAAACCCAAGGTTGAACCCAAACCCGAGACTAAGTGCTTCTGTAATAAGGGGAACAGCCACTGGAGCAGAATTACCCTAGATACTTGGTAGATGAGGAGGCTGGCAGGGTCGATAGAAGTATATTGGTTATACATTGTGTTAATGTGTACTTTACTAGTACTCCTAGTAGCACCAGGGTATTAGATACCGGTTCGGTTGCTAAGTGTTAGTAACTCGAAATAAAAGCTACGGAATAAACGGAGACTAGCTAAAGGTGAGATGACGATATGTGTTGGAAGTATTTCCAAGGTTGATCAAATATCGTACGCTCCCTCTACCATCAAGATTGGTGTTTGCGTTGAGCATAGACATGATTGGATTATGACTATAGCAATACGGTTATTCATTTAAGGAGAATAATGGTTACTCAGTTTATTTGAATAATACCTTCAATGGTCTTACACCTAAAATGAATGGTTTGTTGAATCTCGATCATAGTGATACACATGTTCATGCCAAAAGATATAAAATAGTAATGATAGTACCACCTACCTGTGGCACTGCCACATAAGTCATATCGGTATAAAACGCATGAAGAAGCTCCATGTTGATGGATCTTTGGGCTCACTAGTTTTTGAAAAGTTTGAGACATGCGAACCATGTCTATTGGTGTATATGCATGAAGAAACGCCATGCGAATGGACCGTTTGAACTCACTTGTTTTTTGAATCACTTGAGACATGCAAATCATACCACATGGGCAAGATGACTGAAAGCCTCATTTTCAGTAAAATGGAACTAGAAAGCAACTTGTTGGAAGTAATACATTTTGATGTGTGCAGTCCAATGAGTGCTGAGGCATGTAGTGGATATCGTTATGTTCTTACTTCACAGATGATTTGAGTAGATGTTGAGTATATTTACTTGATGAATCACGAGTCTGAATTATTGAAAGGTTCAAGCAATTTCAGTGTGAAGTTGAAAGATCATCGTGACAAGAGGATAAAAGATCTATGATATGATCATAGAGATGAATATCTGAATTACGAGTTTGGCACAGAATTAAGACATTGTGGAAATTGTTTCACAGCTAATACGGCCTGGAACACCATAGTGTGATGGTGTGTCCGAACATCATAACTGCACCCTATTGGATATGATGCATGCCATGATGTCTCTTATCGAATTACCATGATAGTTTATGGGTTAGGCATTAGAGACAACCACATTCACTTTAAATAGGGCACCACATAATTCCGATGAGATGACACCGTATGAACTATGGTTTAGAGAAACCTAAGCTGTCATTTCTTAAAAGTTTGGGGCTGCGACGCTTATGTGAAAAAGTTTCAGGCTGATAAGCTCGAACCCAAAGCGGATAAATGCATCTTCATAGGACACCCAAAAACAGTTGGGTATACCTCCTGTCTCAGATCCGAAAGCAATAAGGGATTGTTTCTATAATCGGGTCCTTTCTCGAGGAAAAGTTTCTCTCGAAAGAATTGAGTGGGAGGATGGTGGAGACTTGATGAGGTTATTGAACCGTCTCTTCAACTAGTGTGTGGCAGGGCACAGGAAGTTGTTCCTGTGGCACCTACACCAATTGAAGTCGAAGCTTATGATAGTGATCATGAAACTTCAGATCAAGACACTCCCAAACCTCGTAGGATGACAAGGATGCGTACTACTTCAGAGTGGTACGTAATCCTGTCTTGGAAGTCATGTTGTTGGGCAACAATGAACCTACGAGCTATGGAGAAGTGATGGTGGGCCCGGATTCCGATAAATGGCTCGAGGCCATGAAATCCGAGAGAGGATCCATGTATGAAAACAAAGTGTAGACTTTGGCAGAATGGCTCGATGGACGTAAGGCTATTGAGTACAGATGGATTTTAAAAGGAAGACGGACAATGATGGTAAGTATCACCATTAAGAAAGCTCGACTTGTCGTTAAGATTTTTTTTCCGACAAGTTCAAGGAGTTGACTATGATGAGACTTTCTCACTCGTAGCGATGCTAAGAGTCTGTTGGAACTATATTAGCGATTACTGTATTATTTATGAAATCTTGCAGATAGGATGTCAAAACATTGTTTCCTCGACGATTTTCTTGAGGAAAGGTTGTATGTGATACAACCGGAAGGTTTTGTCAATCCTGAAAGATGCTAATAAGTATGCAAAGCTCCAGCAATCCTTCAAAGGACTGGAGTAAGCATCTCGGAGTTGGAATGTATTCTTTGATGAGATGATCAAAGATTCTGGGTGTATACAAATTTTATGAGAAACTTGTATTTCCAAAGAAGTGAGTGGGAGCACTATAGAATTTTTGATGAGTATATGTTGTTGACATATTGTGGATCAGAAATGATGTAGAATTTCTGGAAAGAATATAGGGTTATTTGAAAAGTGCTTTTCAATAGAAAACCTGGATTGGGCTACTTGAACATTGAGCATCAAGATCTATGAGGATAGATCAAAAATGCTAAATGGTACTTTCAAATGAGCACATACCTTGACATGATCTTGAAGGTGTTCGAGATGGATCAGTCAAAGAAGGAGTTCTTGCCTGAGTTGTAAGGTATGAAGTTAAGACTTAAAGCTTGACCACGGCAAAAGAAAGAGGAAGGACGAAGGTCGTCCCCTATGCTTTTGTCATAGGCTCTACACGGTATGCCATGCTGGGTACCGCACCTGATGTGTGCCTTGCCACATCTCTGGCAAGAGGGTACAAAGGTGATCCAGGAGTGGATCACTAGATAGCGGTCAAAAAAATTGTCCTTGGAGTAATAAGGACATGTTTCTCGATTATGGAGGTGATAAAGAGTTCGGCGTAAAGGGTTACATCGATGCAAGCTTTCACACCTATCTGAATGACTCTGAGTAGCAAACCGGATACGTATAGTGGAGCAACCATTTGGAATAGCTCCAAGTGGAGCATGGAAGCAGCATTTATAATATGACCTAGAGATTTGTGAAGTACATACAGATCTGAATGTTGCAGACCCGTTGACTAAAACCTCTCTCACTAGCAAAACATGATCAAACCCAGAACTCATTGAGTCTTAATCACATGATGATGTGAACTAGTTTAGTGACACTAGTAAACTCTTCGGATGTTGGTCACATGGCGATGTGACCTGTGAGTGTTAATCACATGACGATGTGAACTAGATTATTGACTCTAGTGCAAGTGGGAGACTATTGGAAATATGCCCTAGAGGCAATAATAAATTAGTTATTATTATATTTCCTTGTTCATGATAATCGTTTATTATCCATGCTAGAATTGTATTGATAGGAAACTCAGATACATGTGTGGATACATAGACAACACCATGTCCCTAGTAAGCCTCTAGTTGACTTGCTCGTTGATCAATAGATGGTTACAGTTTCCTGACCATGGACATTGGATGTCGTTGATAACGGGATCACATCATTAGGAGAATGATCTGATGGACAAGACCCAATCCTAAGCCTAGCACAAAGATCGTATAGTTCGTATGCTAAAGCTTTTCTAATGTCAAGTATCATTTCCTTCGACCATGAGATTGTGCAACTCCCGGATACCGTCGGAATACTTTGGGTGCGCCAAACGTCACACCGTAACTGGGTGGCTATAAAGGTACACTACAGGTATCTCTGAAAGTGTCTGTTGGGTTGGCACGAATCGAGACTGGGATTTGTCACTCCGTGTAAGCGGAGAGGTATCTCCGGGCCCACTCGGTAGGACATCATCATAATGTGCACAATGTGATCAAGGAGTTGATCACGGGATGATGTGTTGCGGAACGAGTAAAAGAGACTTTCCGGTAACGAGATTGAACAAGGTATCGAGATATCGACGATCGAATCTCGGGCAAGTACAATACCGATAGACAAAGGGAATTGTATACGTGATTGATTAAGTCCTTGACATCATGGTTCATCCGATGAGATCATCGTGGAACATGTGGGAACCAACATGGGTATCCAG
The DNA here is from genome assembly GCF_018294505.1 of Triticum aestivum. NCBI lineage: Eukaryota > Viridiplantae > Streptophyta > Magnoliopsida > Poales > Poaceae > Triticum > Triticum aestivum. Next base: position 692,653,937 of record NC_057797.1, read on the forward strand.
ATCCCGCTGTTGGTTATTGACCGGAGAACGTCTCGGTCATGTCTGCATGTCTCTCGAACCCGTAGGGTCTACACACTTAAGGTTCGATGACGCTAGGCTTATAAAGGAAGTTTGTATGTGGTTACCGAATGTTGTTCGGAGTCCCCGATGAGATCCCGGACGTCACAAGAGTTCCGGAATGGTCCGGAGGTAAAGATTTATGTTGACACACGAACACGTCACGTGTACCCTCGATGCCAGGGGTGATGCACCGCAGCTCACGTCGAAGGAGACCCGACCGACAGCGCGATACGCAGGACAGTCGGCGGGCGCTTTTGCAGACCCGAAACCCCGCGCACCCGGGAGGGACCCCGTCAGGGATTGCGGCGGCTATGGGCTGCCCTAGGTCGATTCGCTCGCCCCTAGAGCCTCGAGGATCGCTACCCTCCAATGCGAAGAACGAACGAAGAATGAGAAAGAAAGATACAAGGGTAAGGGATAAAAGTAGATGAACACAAAAAAGTAGTAGATTGATTTGATCGATTGGGTGTTGTTCAATCGGCCGTCACCCCCAACATATATAAGAGGCGGCTGGACTTCCCGTACAAGCAAAGGATTTATCTAGGCTTTCCTTACAAGAAAATTACATCAATTCACGTCCTAGAATCCTAGTTCTGGTCCCACTCGGATTCAGCCCGAATCTGGTCCAATCTTCTGTCTTGCTCCTTGCGTGGGCTGTGGAATCTGCATATGACTTCCGATGGAGACGGTTCAAATATCAATTATGTGTGCTTCGACGAGGCCAACAATCCGTATGTTGATCACTTTTCCAAATAAGGCCATCTTGAAAGTTGACCGTTTCGACGTTACGAACAACTCCTGTGTTGAACACTTCTTCATCCGAAGCCATCTAGATAAGTATTTGAGCCCATCTTCAGCATCTGGTCGGATTGGCCTCGACAGTTTCTACTGTTCACGGCAGCAAGCTTTCCCGGCAAGGTTACTGTTCACGGCGGCAAGCTTTCCCCGGCAGGTTACTGTTCACGGCGGAAAGCTCTCCCCCGGCAAGGTTACTGTTCACGGCGGCAAGCTTTCCCCGGCAAGGTTACTGTTCACGGCGGCAAGCTTTCCCCGGCAAGGTTACTGTTCACGGCGGCAAGCTCTCCCCCGGCAAGGTTTTTGAGGCAGTAAACGACCTCGGATGAAAATGTGTCCAAAAGCAAAGTTGACAGTTTTGACGAGACGAAAAACTTTCGTGTTGAAAGTTTTCCGATTCGAGGCCATCTTCTGGGCCAAAACACTCACGCATTACATCAGACACTTGCCAAGACATGTCTGGTCTTCCGCGTCATATTTCGCCTCTTGACAGGGCTGCATCCAGATAGCTCTAACTTTTGCATACGAACTCGGATTGAGATGATTTTTATATCAAAATCGACCGATTCAACGAGACGGAGACAATTCATGTAGAGCATTCCTTCATCCGAGATTGCCCTGGAGGCGTACTTGACCAAAAAGCACTCAGAACACCTAAACATGACAATCTGAGTGTAGTTTTGGTCTTTGATATGATGCCGAATGATTATGGTCCAAACATCAAAGTTGTTCCACTCGGCAATGTGAAATTTCTCATTTAGAATATTTTGTCATTTGAGTCCATCTCCATTGCATTCTGCATTGTGCCAAAATCAGGTGTCAACAATTTATATATGGGAAGTCCTGTTTTGGTCACCGGAAAAGTTTCGGGTTTTATTGGTAACGTACCGGGACAACCGGGAGGGTCCCGGGGGTCCACCAAATGGGGCCACCAGCCCCGGAGGCTTGCATGGGCCAAGAGTGGTAAGGGACCAGCCCCTGAGTGGGCTGGTGCGCCTCCCACAAAGCCCAGGGCGCAGCTAGGAGGAGAAGGGGGAAACACTAGGCTCAGATGGGCCTAAGGCCCACCCTAGGGGCGCCCCCCCTCCCCCTCTTGGCCGCCCCCCTTTCCCATCTAGGGCTGCCGCCTCCCCTAGGGGTGGGTGTCGGTGTACTAGAGTAGGGGTACCCTAGTATCCCGAACTTGTGCACGGGCAGTCGCAGCATCCTGCGGCAAGGCTTGCCGGGTGACCGCCAAGGTCCTCCGTGGTTCCTTTGGAGCCATTCAAGGACAAAGTATCCAAGCCAAGGCACCTCAAGACCCCGGCAAGAGGAGCTTGCCGGGAAGGCCAACCAAGGCATCTCAAGACCCCGGCAAGAGGAGCTTGCCGGGAAGGCCAACCAAGGCATCTCAAGGAACTTGCCGCGACGCGCCACGCGTCCCCGCAAGGCCCGGTGAGCGACAAGCTCCCGGATGCGACAAGACAACGACCGCGGCAAGGCGCTTGCCGCGGCAAGCCACCACTCTGTGCCCGCGCTCCAGCACATCCACCAACGTGTCGCTCTGGGACCCTTCCAGGCGTACATGGCGGGAGGCTGTGCAGCCAGTGGCGCGCGGTGGCAAGCGGCGCTGACAGCATTGCCATCGTGGCGAGCGGTGACGTCCCTGACGGTCCCTTTTGCACTATTTAGGCGACGCAGACGGGCATTTAATGCCTTTGTCCCCTGCCGTCAGGGTTAGGTATGATACACTGTAGCAGGTAGCTTTACCTACCGCAACACCTTTTCCATTTTTACCCTTGTCTATGTTGCCACCTGTCGGTGACCCCTTGAGCATATAAAAGGAGGCCCATGCGCAACGTAGAGGGGGGTTGGGGAGAAAGAGAACACTCACGCTCGGTCTCGTTAGCTGCTGGGGTGTACTGTAGCACTCCGCGCTCCCGAGCAAGAACTGAATACAAACCACAAAGCAGGAGTAGGGTTTTACGCATCCGTGCGGCCCGAACCTGGGTAAACTGCTCGTGTGCTTCGCCTCGATCCGCTCTTCGTGCGACCCTCGCCCCCGCCGAACCGAAAGGGACCCGGTCCGCCGGTCCCATAGGTGCTCGTGGATCAGTACCCCGGGATCTTTGGCGCGCCAGGTAGGGTTGTCGAGGTTGTGTGAACCAGATCCGGCGTTCACACGAGCTAGATCTTCATCATCTTCATCGTCATGCCGCCGAAGAAGAAGGCTTCGGAGGCGGCTGCTCCGTCCGCGCCGAACCCACCACCGCTGGAGCAAACGGCTGATGGGGCAGGCGCCGGCGGAAGAACGGGCGTCGACGAGGGAGCTCACGGTGCTGCCAGGTCCAAGGACAAGGCTGCGCTGCCCATCGGCAGCGTAGCTGGCTCCCACAACGACCGGGCACACTCCAAGACCTCGTCGTCCGTACATGCACCGCGCCCATCTCAAGAGGCGCGGGATCGGCAGCGTCATGGTACTCACGATACCATGCGTTTGCTGGACCAAGATCGAGCTGGTGGATCTCGGAGTGCTCAAGACCAGCATGCACGCCAACATGCTGGCACGAGCGAGGCACGGTCGCCTGGACGGGATACTGCTCCTTCTAACATAGTTAGAAGTCCGAGCATATCCCGCTCCTCGCACCGTTCGCCACCGCCACCCGCCACTACAGCAGAAGCTTTGGCGCGAGCTCAACTGCTCCTGGACTACCCTCCAACGGCAGACAAGATCGACGACTGGAGGGCCACCATTCAGAGTCTCATCGGCTTCGCCAACGGCGACACTCAACGGCAGCCGAGCACGTCGCAGCCGCGGCAAGTCAGCCAGGCACGAGCCGGTGGTGACAAGACCGGTGGGGGTGCAACCACTGTGCACTCTCCGCCCCGAAGGCCAAGATCGCCGACTCGCCGGATCCACCTCGACAGCGACTCCACCGCGTCATCAGATCCACGAGCTCGTCGCGATCAGCGCCAAGTTCTTCACGAACGACAGCAAGAAGACGCTCGTACTCGCATCGAGCGCCGAAGAGAAGCGCGACGTCAATCGGACCAGCGCGCTGGGCCCTCTGTCGACATGCATGCGCCAGGGGAACCAGGCGACTTGCCGTACGCGGTAGGTTGCCCTGCGTTTACTCGTGAGCTGCGGCAAGTCCAGTGGCCCAGCACGAAGAATTTCAAGCCAGACGTACCAGAGAAGTACGACGGCAAGTCGCATCCGTCGGAGTTCCTCAGCATCTACACCATCGCGGTGCAGGCTGCCGGGGGGCGGGACGACAAGATCCTTGCCAACTACTTCCCGCTGGTGCTCAAGCCCAACGTCAGGTCCTGGCTCATGCACTTGCCGGACAACTCCATATCCTCCTGGGCAGACCTATGCCATCAGTTTGTCGGCGCCTTTACAGGCGGCCACAAACCTCATGGCCAAGAGAGTGACCTTCATCTGCTCGCCCAGAAGGAAGGAGAGCCCCTGCGCAAGTACATTCAGAGATTCAGCCGTGTACAGCACAACATCCCAGATGTCCACCCTGCCGCGGTCATCAGCGCGTTCCATCAGAACGTGCGTAACCGCAGGATGCGGGAGGAGATGGCGATGTGCAAGATCAGAGACGTCAGTGAGCTGTATGCCCTGGCCGACAAGTGTGCACGTGCTGAGGAAGGGAGGAAACTCCCCGGAGAGAATACAGGAGCAGGAGGATCTGACAGCGAGGATGCTGCCCCGGCAAAGAAAAACCGGCGGCGGAACAACAGGAAGAAGAAAGGCAAAGATGTGCTAGTCGTTGAGCAGTCCGGCAACGAAGGTGGCGCCAAGAAAGCCAAAGCTGGTAGCTCCGGCAAGGAGATTGCCGCATGCACCAACTGCCAGGCTGTGGCGGTCGCCGACAAGCAGGACGGCACCGACAAGCAGTACTGCAAGATCCACCGCACCAAGGGCCATGACCTCCAGAGCTGCAAGAAGGTCGAGCAGCTTGTCCAGCAGCAAAAGGCTGAATACGAGCGACGCGACAAGGAGAGGGCCCAAGGAGGCGCTGGAGAATCCGGCAAGAAGCGCGCCGGCCGGGGAGGACGCCGCGGCAAGGCCAAGCAGCGGCAAGGAGACAGACCTCCCCGCGGCCGCGACAAGGATGAAGATGACGACGACGACGAAGACATGGATGATGTCGAGACCAGTGAGCAGGAGTTCCAGAAAGCCACAGAGGTCTTGTGCGTTGACGGCGGTGCTTCTCTGCATACTTCGCACCGCCAACTCAAGCAGTGGGTGCGGGAAGTCAATGCGGCGGAACCACCTGTCGAGTCACGCAAGCTTCTGAAATGGTCCAGCACGCCTATCATCTTTGATATTGAGGACCACCCTGATCGCACAACTGCGGTCGGGTGCTTGCCGATGTTGGTTTCACCAACTATCCGCAACCTCAAGGTCACTAAGATGCTAGTTGACGGCGGGGCCGGCTTGAACCTGATCTCCTCCGCTGTACTCCAGAAACTCCAGATCCCTGACAGCGAGCTTGAAGAGACCGGCACATTCCAAGGAATCAACCCGGGAAGGAGCAAGCCGAAGGGGAAGGTCACGTTGCCAGTAACATTTGGCAGCGAGGTGAACTTCAGGACTGAGAGGGTCACTTTTGACGTTGCCGATTTTCCATTGCCTTACAATGGGATACTCGGCCGTCCAGCACTCGCCAAGTTCATGGCAGCCTCTCACTACGCATACAACATGCTGAAGATGCCAGGCCCGATAAGCGTCATCTCTGTCCCTGGCGACAAGAAGGATGCTCTTATCTGCGCCGACAAGATCTACCGGGAAGCGGCAGCCGCAACAGATCGCAAGTCACCTGCCGTTGAAGCTCCCGGGGGGAAGAAGAAGACCAAGTCCGGCAAGAGTTCTGATGCCCACTCCGGCAAGCGCACCTCTTCGGAGTGCTGCGCTGCCGTCGAGGACGCACCATCGAGCTCCACCGGCAAGTGTAAGAAGACAATGGCAGCTCCGCCAGAGACCAAGAAGGTGTCCGCCAAGGAGGACGGCACTGGTGGTACCTTCACCATCAGTGCCACTCTCGACCCTAAATAGGAAAGCGCGCTCATTGCTTTCCTGCGGGCGAACGTCGACGTGTTTGCGTGGCAACCGTCTGACATCCCCGGTGTTCCCAGGAAAGTAATTGAGCACCATCTTGCCGTTTGTCCTCATGCGCGGCCCGTCAAGCAGAAGGTCAGGAAGCAAGCAGTGGAGCGCCAAGAATTCATCGCAGAAGAGATCAAGAAGTTGGAAGCAGCAGGCCTTGTCAGAGGAGTGCTCCATCCTACGTGGTTGGCCAATCCTGTAGTCGTGCGCAAGGCGAACGGGAAATGGAGACTTTGTATCGACTTTACCGATGTTAACAAAGCTTGTCCCAAAGACCCATTTCCTTTGCCGCGCATTGACCAGATTGTTGACTCCACGGCCGGATGTGACTTGCTTTCATTTCTTGACGCATACTCAGGATACCATCAGATCTTCATGGCAGAAGAGGATGAGGAGAAGACCGCATTCATCACTCCATGTGGCACGTACTGTTTCATACGGATGCCTTTCGGTTTAAAAAATGCTGGTTCAACATTTGCAAGGGTAGTCCATGTCGCTCTTGAGCCACAAATACACAGAAATGTGGAAGCCTACATGGATGACATAGTGGTCAAGAGCAAGGACAAGGCAACTCTGATTCAAGATTTAGACGAGACCTTTGCAAATCTGCGCAAGATCAGCCTCAAGCTCAACCCCGAGAAGTGTGTGTTTGGAGTCCCCTCCGGCAAGCTTCTCGGGTTCTTCGTGTCTCAGCGGGGAATCGAAGCCAATCCCGACAAGATCAAGGCCATTGAGCAGATTGAAGCACCAAAGCGCGTCAAGGATGTACAAAGACTTGCCGGTTGCGTGGCTGCTCTCAGCAGGTTTATCTCTAGGTCTGCTGAGCGCGCCCTGCCGTTTTTCAAAATATTGAAAAAGGCAGGTCCAATGAAATGGACTCCGGAAGCGGAGGCTGCGCTGCAAGACTTGAAGAGATACCTGTCCTCCACTCCAACACTTGTCGCACCTAAGCCACAAGAGAAGTTGCTGCTGTATATAGCGGCAACCAATCAAGTGGTTAGTGCTGCGTTAGTAGCAGAGAGGGAGGCAGATGACGAGCCAGCAACCACGGCAGGCGCATCCAGCGACAAGCAGGGGGCTTCCCCGACAAGCTCTGGTCCCGACAAGGATGGATCTGCGCAGACGCGCGAGGAGATACAGAAGAGAATGGTACAGCGCCCAGTTTACTTTGTCAGTTCCCTTCTGCAGGGGGCTAGGTCAAGGTACTCTGGCGTGCAGAAATTGCTTTTCGGCCTTCTCATGGCCTCGAGAAAGCTGCGCCATTACTTCCAAGCACATGAGATCACAGTTGTCACTCGTTTTCCGCTGAAGAGGATACTACAGAATCCAGAAGCGACAGGCAGGATTGTTGAGTGGGCACTGGAACTGTCAAGCTTTGGCCTCAAGTTTGAGAGTACTTCAACTATCCAAAGCAGAGCATTGGCAGAATTCATAGCAGAATGGACGCCAACACCAGATGAAGAAATTCCAGAAACGAGCATCCCCGTCGAGGAAGCAAGCAAAGAGTGGCTGATGTACTTTGATGGTGCCTTTTCGCTGCAAGGCGCCGGCGCTGGCGTGCTGCTTGTCGCACCCACCGGAGAGCACCTCAAGTACGTAGTCCAGATGCACTTTCCCAAGGAGCAAGCAACAAACAATACTGCAGAGTATGAAGGCTTGCTTGCCGGTCTCAGGATCGCGGCAGACCTTGGGATCAAGAAGCTCATTGTCAGGGGTGACTCGCAGCTTGTCGTCCGCCAAGTGAACAAGAGCTATCAGAGTCCGTTGATGGAAGCCTACGTCGACGAAGTGAGAAAGCTAGAAGAGCACTTTGACGGCCTACAGATGGAGCATGTTCCAAGAGCTCAGAACGCCATTGCCGATGGCCTATCAAAGTGCGCCGCACTTAAGTTACCTGTGGAACCAGGGATCTTTGTGCTCAAGCTGACTCAACCGTCTGTAACGCCATCAACTGGACAGAGCAAGAAGAGGAAGTTGATTTCTGGTGACTATTTTCCGGCAGAGCTTCCCGAAGCCGCCGCCAAGAAGGTCCCCAAGATCAACGCCAAGAGCGCTGAGGAGCAGTCTGCTCCGGCAAGCCCTAGGGTTTGTTCCGTTGAAGCAGAAGCTCCCGACAAGTTTTGCTCCGGCAAGCTTGCCGGGGAACGTCAAGCTCCGGCAGAGCCGCAGGTTCTCGCCGTAGAAGCGGATGTTCCCGCAGCAGCAGATTTGCCTTTAGTCCTTGTTGTCGAGCCACAAGCTCCAGCATGGGCACAGCAGATTGTCCGTTTCCTTCAGACAGGAGAACTTCCCGAAGAGCAAGAAGAAGCGGAAAGAGTAGCCCGGCAGTCAAGTATGTACCAGTTTGTCGACAACACACTGTACAGAAGAAGACTCAACGGTGTGAAATTGAAGTGTATTCACCGGGAAGACGGACAAAAGCTGTTGGCAGAGATACATGGAGGCATATGTGGTCACCACATTGGCGCAAGAGCACTTGCCGGCAAAGCATTCCGGCAAGGTTTCTTTTGGCCGACAGCCCTCCAGGATGCAACTGCACAAGTAACCAAGTGTGAAGCGTGCCAGTTCCATTCCAAGCAGATACACCAACCAGCTCAAGCTCTCCAGACGATCCCTTTATCCTGGCCATTTTCGGTCTGGGGGCTCGACATCCTCGGCCCCTTTCCCCGAGCAGTCGGGGGCTTTGAGTACTTGTACGTTGCAATCGACAAGTTCACAAAGTGGCCGGAAGTGGAACCAGTGAGGAAGGTGACAGCACAGTCAGCAGTCAAGTTCTTCAGGTCGATTGTTTGCCGCTTCGGGATCCCTAACAGGATAATCACCGACAACGGTACGCAATTCACGAGCCGCACCTTCATGCAGTACGTCCAAGATCTTGGCGCCAAGGTCTGCTTCGCTTCTGTTGCTCACCCGAGAAGCAACGGTCAAGCGGAGAGGGCAAATGCTGAAGTGCTGCGTGGGCTCAAGACCAGGACTTTCGACAGGCTGCACAAGTGCGGAAGAAACTGGATCGAGGAGCTGCCGGTGGTTCTTTGGTCGATCAGGACGACGCCAAATCGAGCCACTGGCCAGACACCTTTCGCTCTAGTCTATGGAGCAGAGGCAGTTCTCCCCACGGAACTCGTATACGGGTCACCTCGAGTGCTCGCTTATGATGAGCTTGAGCAAGAGCAGCTGCGACAAGATGACGCGCTGCTCCTTGAGGAAGACCGTCTTCAGGCTGCTGTACGAGCTGCTCGCTACCAGCAAGCTTTGCGCCGCTACCATAGCCGCAAAGTTAACGCCAGAAGTCTCGAGGAAGGCGACCTTGTTCTTCGGCGTGTTCAGTCCGCCAAGAATTCCAACAAGTTGACGCCGAAGTGGGAAGGCCCTTACCGGGTGAAACGAGTCACTAGGCCTGGCGCTGTCCGCCTTGAGACCGAAGATAGCATTCCGGTGAGCAATTCCTGGAACATTGAGCATCTTCGTAAGTTTTACCCGTAAGGCGCGGTTGCCGGAACCTGTTCCGGCAACCACCTTTTGTACAAGTCTTGCCGCTGTTGCATGTAATCCTTTGTACAAAGCCGGGCGCAGACCCCGTGCATAAGTAAAGCTCATGTGCTCCGCACATCTTGTCAATTTCATGCTTTCTATTTTTTGCATATGTGATCTGACACTTTGTGCAGCACCTACTCCCCGGTAAGCAATAACGAGCCGTAAGGCTCCATATCTTTATTTTCTCTTCTTTCTTTTTTCTCAAGGAAAGGAAGGTTCCCTCGCCCACAAGTTTGCCGGGGGGAAAGGAGAAGATAATGGTATGGACCAGGCGTCGTTCAAGAAAGTTTCGCCTTACCGGGAAGCAAACAACAGAAAAGCTAAGTTGCCAAAGTTTGAGCAATCAGATTTTTAAAATTTTTAAGTTATCTCCCTTGAACGACCGCACTTTGTATGGAAAACCTGTGCGCGGAGGAACCAACTCGTAGCTAGTTGCGCCCTTACTTTGTTTCGAGTCCGCTCAACAACTTAAGTGAGCTGCGACTAGTTGCGACAAGGTTTCTTGTCGGTAGCGGCACCGCCAGCAGGCTGCTGACGTCCCGCACTCAGCGCTCGCGGCTAAGGTGCCTGCACCGGCAAGTTCCCTAAAAGCGTAGGGCAAAAACATACAAAGGGAGGAATCAAGTAAAGGGAATAACATTGCAATCATTACCCGGAATAGAGTTATACCACAAGATAGCTTGTCGCGGCTCTAACAGATTGTTCTCATAACATGACCAGCAGCGACAAGAAAAGAAGAAAACGGGCGGCCTAGTCTACGCGATCGCCCTCAATCCTCTTGATCCCGCTCACCTTGTCCACAATGGGTGCGACAAGGGTCTTGAGCGCCTCCAGATCAGCATCCGGCGGCAGGGTCTTGAGGACGTTGGTGAGGTTGAGGCCCGGGTTGCGGAAGGCCACCTTCACCAACACCTTTTGAAGAGCTCCCGCGCAGATCTTGCGCGACTCGTCGGCCAGCTGCTTTGGGATCCTCTCCCGGAGTCGCTGGAGGGCCGTCGCCACGCCTTTGAAGAACAAGATGAGCTTGGCGCTGGGTTGGAGGTTCTCGTCGGAGGGATACCCGAGATCCTCCATCCCTAACTGCGCCAGCACCCTGTCAATGTCGGCGGCAACATTCACCAGACCCTCCGTCCAGTGCTCCACATTCTCCCTAAAAGCATTCTGGGCGGCGGCAGCACTCTCCAGCAGCGCCTTGTCGGCCTTGATCTCCTCCTTCAAGGCCACCTCCTGCTCCTTGGCGCCGTCCAGCATCTTGGTCAAAGTGGTCAGCTTCAACTCAAGATCTGCGTTGGAGTCCTTGGCGGCGCTAAGCTCTTTGCCCTTCTCGGCGAGATCGGCCTCCAGCTGCGCCACCTTCGTCTCTAGATCCTTCTTGGCGGCCTCGGCAACTGCGGCAGCATCCTCTGCTTGCTTAAGGGCTCCGCCGAATCTTTGCTCACGCGCGTCAAGCTCCTCCTCGTGGCTATCGAGGTTAACTTTCCGCTGTACCAGCTCGCCCTCCTGCGCAGACAGCTTCTCAGCGGCAAGCCGCTGTTGCTCTTCAACTTCGGCCTTCTCGAACAAGAAGGCCTTCTACTCTTCGGCGAGTTGCTCCCGCTCCTCTGCCAGGGACCGGAGAGCTTCTTGGTTGAGACCCTGGAGCTCCTCCGCGCGCTTCTCGATGTCTGCTCCCACCTTCGCGACAAGCGCCTCGCAGGATTCCAGCTTGGCTTGCCGCGCGCGGTAGAGCGACAACAGCTTCCGCAGCAGCCGCTCCTCCTCAGGCTCGCTACTGCTGCTACTCGGCGCGTCAACCAGCGTCGGCCCAGCGGAGGCCAGCACCTCTCCGTTGAAGCTCTCTCCTTCGACCGGCGCCCTGGAGCTCGACGCCCAGGGGAGGTTGATGAAGACGCCATCGCCGGCCTTCAAGTAGACGCCTGGCTGGGGCTCTTCGGAGCCTGGCGCTGCGGCAGCGGCGGACGGGTCGGCGGTCGACGTAGCGCCTGGCGCTCCTGCGGCCTCAGGGCCATCAGTGCGATCGCCAGACCCCCCGCCTGCTTCTGCGGCGGCAGCTTTGGCGGCCTCTGCGCCGGCGGGATCGTCCGCACCGGCTGCTTCTTCGGTGGCAGTGGCGTCGGCGGCGGCAACCTCGGTCTCCATTGGCTCCGCAGCAGATGGGTCTGATGGCCGGAAAAAGAAGAAGAGTCAAGCAAATATCCAAAAAAAGAAGATCAAAAGAAGAAGAACCCAAGCGAAGTTTTGAAGCGAGAGGATTACCTGTACCGGGTTCTGCAGTCGTGGTCTCCGCCGCCGGGGGGCCGCTGGTGCTGTCCCTTGCCGGAGAACTCTCCCTTGCCGGAGACTTCTCCCTTGCCGGAGAACTCTCCCTTGCCGGAGGACTGTCCCTTGGCTCCTGGTGGGGCTGCTCTGCTCCTACACAAACCAACAGTCAGATGTCAGCAAAGAAAGAGTATCCATGCGCGCCTAACAGCGGAAAGCGAACCATATACTTACGCTGGGGGCTGCTCTGGAGAAAAGTTGCCGGGTCCGGCAAGGATGTCTCGGACGCACCCCCTGCTGTTGCGGTGGGTTTGTCCTTGATGATAATCACCGGGACCTTGGCTCTCTTCGCTGCTCTCTGGTCCAGAGTCCTAAAAGGGAATAAGTTCAGAGTAAAGCAAATGAGATACAAGATAAAACAGCAAGAATTGAAGAACTACAAGTACAACAAGAGAATCTTACTCTTCTTCTTCCTCGTCGGAGCTGAACGCGGAGAAGTCGAAGTCCGGCTCACGTCCGGCGCGAGGAGGCGGAGAAGTAGGTTCCCTTGGCCGCTTGGCGGAAGCAGTGGCGGTGGTCTGAGATGACCCCGCTCCGGCTGCCACCGCGGCGTAAGAAGCAGCAGGAGCAGAAGCGGTGGTCCGGCAAGACCCTGCTCCAATTGCCACAGCAGCGTGAGGTGCTCCCGCGGCAACAGTACTTGCCGCGGTGGAGCGTGTCGCGCGGCGCGGCGGCTGTTGGCTCGTCTGCCGCTCCGCTACGTCCCCGGCCTTGCGGAGACGCCTTCTTGGTGGGGATGGAGGCTCCGCTTGCGGCGATCTGCCTGAAAATGAGGAGGAAGAGGAGTTGATCTCCAGCGAGCCGCTCGTATCCCTGGCGGGCTCGCTCGACTCGACGTCATGCCCGGCAAGCTCTTTCTCGCCGACGAGTTCCTCTCGCTCGCCACGGCTTGCCGCCTCTGCTGCCTCTGCCTCCTCCATGGTGAATCCAAATTCGCCCGCGGCTGCGGCTGCCGCCGCCTCTTCCAGCCTAGTGGCGATGCGTGTCATCTCCGCATCGGTGGTGTTGCGGGTGAGGCTCTTCTTTTCGTCGGAGCGGACCGGCACTTCTACCAAGCCGTCAAAGAACTCCTGCACGACGCCGTCTGCAGGCTCTTGCCAAGTTGGGACAATTCCATGCGAATCGCACAACGGCATCATTGCACGGATGCGGTCGAGTGCGGAGTTGTTGCACAGCGGAACAACACCCGCCGGCAACCTGAACACTTCGGGATGTTGAGGGTCGTACTTGAACAGCTCCTGAAGCATCGCGTTAAGCTCCAGAACAGTGGAGTTGAAGTTGAGGCCCGGACGCAGCCTCATGATATCCGCTGAATTCTTGAATTCCCAGGCGGGTCTCCTCCGTTCCAGCAGGGGGGCGATGCGGCAGCGAAGAAAATCTACGCCAACAGCGCCTACAGTGAGCCCGGCAAGCCTGAGGCGTAGGATCCGGGTGATGGCAATCTTCAGCCTATCATCTTCCGGGGCCACGTCACTCCAATCGCTGCCGCGTGCTACTGGGGCTTGGCGCCAGGCGGTAAACGGCTGCGGGTTCTCCTCGTCAATCCAGCACCAGTCTGCTCTCCATTCCTCCCACTTGTCGCGGAACTCTCCCTCCAGATAAGTGTCCTTCTTGCCGGCCCTCGAGATCCAGGCGATTCCGCCGGATAAAGGCTCTCCTCTCTCTACTCGGGGCATAAAGAAGTGGCGAAAAAGGGCTACATTGGGATAGACTCCGACAAAGTTTTCGCAGAGATGTGCGAAAACTGCCATGGTCAGAACAGCATTGGGCGTGAAGTCAAGGAGGTGGAACCCGTAGGTGTTCATAATATCGCAGAAAAACTCAGAGAAAGGCGGGCAGAGCCCGCAGTAGAAGAACAAGGCGAAGAAAGGGTATCCATTTGGAGCCGTTTTCCAAGCGGCGGCTGGAAGTACCTTCGTGCGCGGATGCGCTCGCGTCTCCGTCGACCAGAAGAGGTAGAAATTCTCCCTCAGCTCCCTCGCGGCGAGCTTGGGGGGGAAGATTGCCCGCTCCTTTCGCAGCGCCGCAAGCCGCTGCGCCTCGGTCGACTTCACAACCTTCCCCTTGTTGGCTCTCGGAGCCATGGCGGAAGTGGTGGAGGAGGTCGACGGCGTTGGTGGTGCTGGTGGCGATGGGGGACGGGGCGCTGCTCTCTTTCAGCTTTGGGAAGACGAGGGAGCGGCAGAGATTTCCGAGATTGGAGTAGCAACCGGCGAATGGGCGAACTACCCCTGTTTCCCCTGCTTATAAAGAGGGAGGGGTCGGACGTTCCGCATTTCCGAATAAAGAAACCACACACGATCTCTCCCACGACGCTGCATTCAACGCGTGCCGTTCGGGGAGGGCGCGGTGGATACGGGGAGAGATACGGCGTAACCCAGGCCGCGCGTGCCCGTGCCCTGTTTTGGGCCTGGCCCAACAGCGCTCGGCACCGTGTATGGCCCAGGCCCGGGGGCTCCTGTCAGTGTACTAGAGTAGGGGTACCCTAGTATCCCGAACTTGTGCACGGGCAGTCGCAGCATCCCGCGGCAAGGCTTGCCGGGTGACCACCAAGGTCCTCCGTGGTTCCTTTGGAGCCATTCAAGGACAAAGTATCCAAGCCAAGGCATCTCAAGACCCCGGCAAGAGGAGCTTGCCGGGAAGGCCAACCAAGGCATCTCAAGACCCTGGCAAGAGGAGCTTGCCGGGAAGGCCAACCAAGGCATCTCAAGGAACTTGCCGCGATGCGCCACGCATCCCGGCAAGGCCCGGTGAGCGACAAGCTCCCGGACGCCACAAGATAACGACCGCGGCAATGCGCTTGCCACGGCAAGCCACCACTCTGTGCCTGCGCTCTAGCACATCCACCAACGTGTCGCTCTGGGGCCCTTCCAGGCGTACGTGGCGGGAGCCTGTGCAGCCAGCGGCGCGCGGTGGCAAGCGGCGCTGACAAGATTGCCATCGTGGCGAGCGGTGGCGTCCCTGACGGTCCCTTTTGCACTATTTAGGCGACGCAGACGGGCATTTAATGCCCTTGTCCCCTGCCGTCAGGGTTAGGTATGATACACTGTAGCAGGTAGCTGTACCTACCGCAACACCTTTTCCATTTTTACCCTTGTCTACGTTGCCACCTGTCGGTGACCCCTTGAGCATATAAAAGGAGGCCCATGCGCAACGTAGAGGGGGTTGGGGAGAAAGAGAACACTCACGCTCGATCTCGTTAGCTGTTGGGGTGTACTGTAGCACTCCGCGCTCCCGAGCAAGAACTGAATACAAACCACAAAGCATGAGTAGGGTTTTACGCATCCGTGCGGCCCGAACCTGGGTAAACTGCTCGTGTGCTTTGCCTCGATCCGCTCTTCGTGCGACCCTCGCCCCCGCCGAACCGAAAGGGACCAGGTCCGCCGGTCCCATAGGTGCTCGTGGATCAGTACCCCGGCAGTGGGAACCCTAGAGGGGGCGCACCCTCCTCCCCTCCTCCTATAAATAGTGAGGCCTAGGGGCTGCCCATAACGCGATTGGATCTCTCCCTGTTGGTGCAGCCCTACCTCTCTTTCTCCTCGTCTCACGCGGTGCTTGGCGAAGCCCTGCTGGATAGCCACGCTCCTCCACCACCACCACACCGTTGTGTTGCTGCTGGATGGAGTCTTCCTCAACCTCTCCCTCTCTCCTTGCTGGATCAAGGCATGGGAGACGTCACCGGGCTGTACGTGTGTTGAACGCGGAGGTGCCGTCCGTTCGGCACTAGGATCTCCGGTGATTTGGATCACGACGAGTACGACTCCTTCAACCCCGTTCTCTTGAACGCTTCCGCATAGCGATCTACAAGGGTATGTAGATGCACTCTCCTTCCCCTCGTTGCTGGTTTCTCCATAGATAGATCTTGGTGACACGTAGGAAAATTTTGAATTTCTGCTACGTTCCCCAACACTTGAGGGGGTGGTTCATCAAATGTGGCCTCAGTATTTGAACCCTCTGGTTCTGTAGTTTCCTCGGTTCAATAACCACATGGTCTTCGGGCGGATTATTCACCCGAGCCTTTTTACTGGGTCTGGCTTTGGCGCTAAAACAAAACAAGATGCAGAGGTTGGCATAGCATATAAAAGTGTGAAACATCAAAAGATTGGGTTGAAATACTTACCCATCCATGGTTTTGAGAGGAGGGAGTTGGGTCGCTGTTGACTCGCCAGAGGATGAAGGAGGTGTCACCTGATAATTCGAATCGGGCAGATTAAGAGGTTGTCGAAAACAGCCTGCCTTGGCATAAGAAGTGTCAGAAGTGGGTGAGACCTCAGATCAGCGTTTTTGAACCGGGGTGTCCGGTAAACCGGTCAAAATAACCTTTTGGCCCCTGTGTCGAGTTGTGTGGCGAGCCTCGTGCTGCTGCTTCTTCAAAATAAATGTTGGATCCAAGTGAGCAAGAGGGTGAGAAAAGCTTACTTTCTGGACTGCTTGACGGATTTTTTGTGTTGGCAGAGGATCTGACCGAAGGAAATGATAATTACCTCTGCATCGTCAGCTTGGCTGCCCTCAACGTGCTCCTGATAAGTATCATTGTCAATGAGATGCATGAAAAGTGAACCAAGTGAATCAAGTTCTACCTCTGCTTCTGGTTCGTCCGGGTCGTCATCAAGCTCGAAATCGATGGGTTCAGGTGCTTTTCTCTTTGTGGTTTTCTTGACGGCTTTCGTCTTAGGACGAGAAGGCTTCACTGCTTTGGCTTGAGGTTTCTTTTTCCAGAAGGGATCGTCACCCTGTTTAAACATGAGCAGAGGGTATTCAAAGATTGCACTGTTCAAAAATATCAGGTGTAAAGCGGAAGCACAAACAATAGTTACATCGGGCGGGTTTTTTTGCATATAGAAGGGGCTAAACCCGGACTGGCTGCAGACAACTTCCGATTCACTCAACATTTTCTTAACAGATTCAGTGACTTCTTCATCTGTTAGCTGAATATTGATATGGCGTTGGGAGAATTCTACGTCACCAGTATACTCACACATTAACCCAGAGCGGCGACTTAACGGCAAAATGCTCCAGGATATCCAGCAACGGACGAAGTCCATGCCTGTTAAGCCGTTGGCCAAGAAGGCTCTTAGCTTGGCGAGTTGAGGTGCGTAAGAGGCCCGTTCCTGGGCACTTAGTCGTTGCGGAAGCGGATGATTATTAGCAAGCCGGTGAGTGCGGTAACTTGGCTGAGGGTTTTCATCTTCCAGAGAGGTGTCTCTGTAGTAGAACCAAGTTTGATTCCACTCTTTGGGGTGACTGTGAAGTTTGGCATGAGGAAAATCAACCTCTTTCCTTTTTTGAATTGAGACGCCGCCGAGTTCCGTATTGGGTCCGTCTACGAATTCAGTGCGACGGTTTAAATGGAAGAAATCCCGGAATAGCTCAACAGTTGGTTCTTCTTAAAGGTACGGTTCACAAAAGACTTCAAAGTTGCAAATATTGGATACCGAGTTGGGTCCAATAGCTTGAGGATGGAGTTGAAAGCTAGCAAGTACATCTCGAAAAAACTTCAATCCGAGCGGTTTAAAGCCACGGCCTATGTGATCAACAAACAACACTACTTCACCCTACTTAGGGGTGGGAGGATTTTCCGGCCCAGGAACTCGCCACTGGATCTCATTCTTCTTCGGTAAGGTGCCAATCTTGACCATTCCGTTGAGTTGCTCCTCAGTAACCCGGGAGGGGACCCAGTTGCAGGAATAAAACTGCTTGGCCATTGCAAGTGAAAGGCTGGGAAGAAAATAATGCTGGTTTACGATTCATTAATGGTGATGCATAAAGTACAACAAGGAAAAGGGATCCAAGTATGTGAAAATTGGTAAACCGACGACAGGGCATTTATGAATGATAAGGAATGAACAGAGGCAGAGGTCTATGCATACTGTTAAACCAGAGTATAAATAAATTGGCGGTTTAAAAGGAGACTAATGGTACCTGTCGGATTATCATACTTCAAAAAGTTAAACCGCCTAGATTGGTGTGAAGGGTACAGATCTGAAAAATACCTAAGTGCGGGAAACAGGTTTCATAGATTTATATGGTGATTTCAGATCTAAGGGGTGACAGAAAATGAGAATATATTCAAGAACTAAGTTACAGATATCAGTTCATCAGGTTCAGATGAGTTTTCTTCTATATAAAGGGGATGATCAGGTTCAGATAAGAACTAAGTCGCACGAAGAGCTAGCAGATCTAGCTAGTTTTTGATGCTACTGGGAAGAAAGGAGAAGAACACCACCGGAGCTGCGACGAACTCCGATGAACACGAAAACCCTAAAGTGGGTCTATGAAGAAAAGGGGGAAAACTTACCGAAGCTGTTAAGGTAGCAGAGGTATGCCACGGTTCTCTGGAGTGTTCAGGTCGATGCAGCGGCCAAAGATGAGGCAGAGACGAAGCTTGACGATGGCGGCGGCGTTCGGGCGCAGGGGCATCGTGAGGAGTAAGAAGAGATCAAGAGGTAGCGGAGGAAACGGAAAAGGGGAGGGTCTCAGCCCTATTTATAAGGCGAACAGATAAGAGACAGGCGCGAGAATCGAGGAGCTCAAAAATGGATATTTAATAAGATTGTCGCCTCGATGATTGGATACTCATTAATGAAGGGCATCTTCGGCTTCAACGAATAGGTGACATCATGACGGTTTACTGCGGATCTGAAGGATGACATCACGACAGTTTACAAGATCCATGTGAAGGTGCTAGGGCAGGAATTTTTCTAAGTGTTGAAGATTGACATGAACAAGTTCAAATCAATCTGGGGCCTAATGTTGGGGATATTACTACTGGATGTAAACTGGCCAGGAGTAGCCGGGTTAACTCTATAAAGATTAGAAGCCCATGAAGACGTAAGGATGGTGGCACTTTACGAAGGCCCAAGGCCCAAAGGCGGGTTAAGGTCTGTAGATGTAAACCGACTTTCTCATGTAACTTGCATTGTAAGATAGGAAGGATAGAGACCGAGCCGGACACGTTTATGATCCAGCCTCGGGACTCTGTAAACCGGTGGGTGCTACCTCTTTTAGCACTGCGTTGGTTTTCCCCGGAGAGGAAGGGATGATGCAGCAAAGTAGCGTAAGTATTTCCCTCAGTTTTTGAGAACCAAGGTATCAATCCAGTAGGAGGCTACGCGCGAGTCCCTCGCACCTGCACAAAACAAATAAATCCTTGCAACCAACGCAGATAGGGGTTGTCAATCCCTATAGGGCCACTTACGAGAGTGAGATCTGATAGATATGATAAGATAATATTTTTGGTATTTTTATGATAAAGATGCAAAGTAAAATAAAGGCAAAGTAAATAGCAAAGGAAATAACTAAGTAGTAGGAGATTAATATGATAAAGATAGACCCGGGGGCCATAGGTTTCACTAGTGGATTCTCTCAAGATCACAAGTATTCTACGATGGGTGAACAAATTACTGTTGAGCAATTGACGGAATTGAGCATAGTTATGAGAATATCTAGGTATGATCATGTATATAGGCATCACGTCCGAGACAAGTAGACCGACTCCTGCTTGCATCTACTACTATTACTCCACTCATCGACCGCTATCTAGCATGCATCTAAAGTATTAAGTTAAAAATAGAGTAACGCCTTAAGCAAGATGACATGATGTAGAGGGATAGACTCATGCAATGTGAAGAAAACCCCATCTTGTTATCCTCGATGGCAACAATACAATACGTGCCTTGCTGCCCTTACTGTCACCGGGAAAGGACACCGCAAGATTGAACCCAAAGCTAAGCACTTCTCCCATTGCAAGAAGGTCAATCTAGTAGGCCAAACCAAACAGATAATTCGAAGAGACTTGCAAAGATAACCAATCATACATAAAATAATCCAGAGAAGATTCAAATATTATTCATAGATAGACTTGATTATAAACACACAATTCATCGGTCTCAACAAACACACCGCAAAAAGAAGATTACATTGAATAGATCTCCACAAGAGAGGGGAAGAACATTGTATTGAGATCCAAAAAGAGAGAAGAAGCCATCTAGCTACTAACTATGGACCTGTAGGTCTGAGGTAAACTACTCACACTTCATCGGAGAGGCTATGGTGTTGATGTAGAAGCCCTCCGTGATCGATGCCCCCTCCGGCGGAGCTCCGGAACAGGCCCCAAGATGGGATCTCGTGGATACAGAAAGTTGCGGCGGTGGAATTAGGTTTTTCGCTCCGTATATGATCGTTTGGGGGTATGTGGGTATATATAGGAGGAATAAGTACGTCGGTGGAGCAACAGGGAGCCCACGAGGGTGGAGGGCGCGCCTGGGGTAGGCAGGCGCGCCCCCCTACCTCGTGGCCTCCTGTTACGTGTCTTAACGTAGAGTCCAAGTCTCCTGAGTCTTATTCGATGAGAAAATCACGTTCTCGAAGGTTTTATTCCGTTTGGACTCCGTTTGATATTCCTTTTCTTCGAAACCCTAAAACAGGCAAAAAACAGCAATTCTGGGTTGGGCCTCCGGTTAATAGGCTAGTCCCAAAAATAATATAAAAGTGGATAATAAAGCCCAATAATGTCCAAAACAGTAGATAATATAGCATGGAGCAATCAAAAATTATAGATACGTTGGAGACGTATCAAGCATCCCCAAGCTTAATTCCTGCTCGTCCTCGAGTAGGTAAATGATAAAAAACAGAATTTTTGATGTGGAGTGCTACTTGGTATAATTTTAATGTAATTCTTCTTGATTGTGGTATGAATATTTAGATCCGAAAGATTCAAGACAAAAGTTCATATTGACATAAAAATAATAATACTTCAAGCATACTAACAAAGCAATTATGTCTTCTTAAAATAACATGGCTAAAGAAAGTTATCCCTACAAAATCATATAGTCTGGCTATGCTCTATCTTCACCACACAAAATATTTAAATCATGCACAACCCCGATGACAAGCCAAGCAATTGTTTCATACTTTTGACATTCTCAAAACTTTTTTGATTTTCACGCAATACATGAGCGTGAGCCATGGATATAGCACTATAGGTGGAATAGAATGGTGGTTGTGGAGAAGACAAAAAGGGAGAATATAGTCTCACATCAACTAGGCGTATCAACGGGCTATGGAGATGCCCATCAATAGATATCAACGTGAGTGAGTAGGGATTGCCATGCAACGGATGCACTAGAGCTATAAGTATATGAAAGCTCAAAAAGAAACTAAGTGGGTGTGCATCCAACTTGCTTGCTCATGAAGACCTAGGGCAATTTGAGGAAGCCCGTCATTGGAATATACAAGCAAAGTTCTATAATGAAAGCTCCCACTAGTATATGAAAGTGATAACATGAGAGACTCTCTACTATGAAGATCATGGTGCTACTTTGAAGCACAAGTGTGGTAAAAGGATAGTAACATTGTCCCTTCTCTCTTTTTCTCTCATTTTTCTTATTTGGGCCTTTTCTCCTTTTTTATGGCCTCTTTTCTTTCTCTTTTTTTATTTGTTTGGGCTTCTTTGGCCTCTTTTATTTATTTTTCGTCCGGAGTCTCATCCCGACTTGTGGGGGAATCATAGTCTCCATCATCCTTTCCTCACTGGGACAATGCTCTAATAATGATGATCATCACACTTTTATTTTTCTTACAACTCAACAATTACAACTCGATACTTAGAACAAAATATGACTCTATATGAATGCCTCCGGCGGTGTACCGGGATATGCAATGTTGCATGAGTGACATGTATGAAAGAATTATGAATGGTGGCTTTGCCACAAATACGATGTCAACTACATGATCATGCTAAGCAATATGACAATGATGGAGTGTGTCATAATAAATGGAACGGTGGAAAGTTGCATGGCAATATATCTCGGAATGGCTATGGAAATGCCATAATAGGTAGGTATGGTGGCTGTTTTGAGGATGGTATATGGTGGGTGTATGATACTGGCAAAAGGTGTGCGGTATTAGAGAGGCTAGCAAAGGTGGAAGGGTGAGAGTGCGTATAATCCATGGACTCAACATTAGTCATAAAGAACTCATATACTTATTGCAAAAATCTACAAGTTATCAAAGAAAAGTATTACGCGCATGCTCCTAGGGGGATAGATTGGTAGGAAAAGACCATCGCTCGTCCCCGACCGCCACTCATAAGGAAGACAATAAATAAATAAATCGTGCTCCGACTTCATCACATAACGGTTCACCATACATGCATGCTACGGGAATCACAAACTTCAACACAAGTATTTCTCAAATTCACAACTACTCAACTAGCACAACGTTAATATCACCATCACTATATCTCAAAACAATTATCAAGTATCAAACTTATCATAGTATTCGACACACTCATAAGAAAGTGTTATTATTAATATTGCATACCAAGCATATTAAGATTTTAAGAAAATTACCATGCTATTAAGACTTCTCAAAATAATCTAAGTGAAGCATGAGAGATCAATAGTTTCTATAAAACAAATCCACCACCGTGCTCTAAAAGATATAAGTGAAGCACTAGAGCAAAATTATATAACTTAAAAGATATAAGCGAATCACATAGAGTATTCTAACAAATTCTAAATCATGTATGGCTCTCTCAAAAGGTGTGTACAGCAAGGATGATTGTGGTAAACTAACAAGCAAAAACTCAAATCATACAAGACGCTCCAAGCAAAACACATATCATGTGGTAAATAAAAATATAGCTCCAAGTAAAGTTACCGATAGAAGTAGACGAAAGAGGGGATGCCTTCCGGGGCATCCCCAAGATTTGGCTTTTAGGTGTCCTTAGATTATCTTGGGGTGCCATGGGCATCCCCAAGCTTAGGCTCTTGCCAATCCTTGTTCCATAATCCATCAAATCTTTACCCAAAACTTGAAAACTTTACAACACAAAACTTAAAGTAGAAAATCTTGTGAGCTCCGTTAGCGAAAGAAAATAAAAGATCACTTCAAGGTACTGTAATTAACTCATTATTTATTTATATTGGTGTTATACCTACTGTATTCCAACTTCTCTATGGTTTATAAACTATTTTACTAGCCATAGATTCATCAAAATAAGCAAACAACACATGAAAAACAGAATCTGTCAGAAACAGAACAGTCTATAGTAATCTGTAGTTAGCGCAAGATCTGGAACCCCAAAAATTCTAAAATAAATTTCTGGACGTGAGGAATTTATATATTAATCATCTGTAAAAAGAATTAAGTAAATATCACTCTCCAAATAAAAATTACAGCTGTTCTCGTGAGCGCTAAAGTTTCTGTTTTTTACAGCAAGTTCAACAAGACTTTCCCCAAGTCTTCCCAACGGTTCTACTTGGCACAAACACTAATTAAACACAAAAAACACAACCAAAATAGAGGATAGATAAATTAATTATTACTAAACAGGATCAAAAAGTATGGAATAAAAATAAAATTGGGTTGCCTCCCAACAAGCGCTATCGTTTAACGACCCTAGCTAGGCATAACAAGCAAGAGTAGATCTAGGTATTGCCATCTTTGGTAGGCAATCCATAAGTGGCTCTCATAATAGATTCATAAGGTAATTTAATTTTCTTTCTAGGAAAGTGTTCCATGCCTTTCCTTAATGGAAATTGGAATCTAATATTTCCTTCCTTCATATCAATAATTGCACCAATCGTTCTAAGGAAAGGTCTACCAAGAATAATAGGACATGAAGGATTGCAATCTATGTCAAGAACAATAAAATCTATGGGCACATAATTCCTATTTGCAAATATAAGAACATCATTGATTCTTCCCATAGGTTTCTTAATAGTGGAATCCGCAAGGTGCAAGTTTAGAGAGCAATATTCAAAATCACGGAAACCTAACAAATCACACAAAGTCTTTGGAATCGTGGAAACACTAGCACCCAAATCACATAAAGCATAGCATTCATGATCTTTAATTTTAATTTTAATAGTTGGTTCCCACTCATAATAAAGTTTTCTAGGGATAGAAACTTCCAGTTCAAGTTTATCTTCATAAGATTGCATCAAGGCATCAACGATATGTTTAGTAAACGCTTTATTTTGACTATAAGCATGAGGAGAATTTAGCACGGATTGCAACAAGGAAATACAATCAATCAAAGAGCAATTGTAACGCCCTCGATGCGGCTATATCTCCCACGTGTCTAAGCACGACTTAGAGGAAAAACCGCATTGAAAGCAATGTCGCAAGTGAGGTAATCTTCGCAAACAACCCATGTAATACGTAAGGGAAAAGAGATACATAGTTGGCTTACAATCGCCACTTCACACAAATACATGAATAAAGCATTACATCATCCAGATACAATCAAGGTCCGACTACAGAACCAAAATAAAATAAGAACCCCAAATGTGACATGGTCCCCGATCGACCCCAACTGTGCTCCACTACTGATCGACTAGAACGAAACAACATAAAGGACAAGATCTTCATCGAGCTCCTCCTTGAGCTTGGTTGCGTCATCTGCACGGACTCAACGGCACCTGCAAACTGGTTTTGGAAGTATCTGTGAGCCACGGGGACTCAGCAATCTCGCACCCTCGCGATCAAGACTATTTAAGCTTATGGGTAAGGTAAAAGTATGAGGTGGAGCTGCAGCAAGCGACTAGCATATATGGTGGCTAACATACGCAAATGAGAGCGAGAAGAGAAGGCAAAGCACGTTCGAGAAAGTATGATCAATAAGTGATCCTAAACAACCTATGTCAAGCATAACTCCAACACCGTGTTCACTTCCCGGACTCCGCCGGAAAGAGACCATCACGGTTACACACGCGGTTGATGCATTTTTAATTAAGGTTAACTTCAGGTTTTCTACAACCGGACGTTAACAAATTCCCATCTGCCCATAACCGCGGGCACGGCTTTCGAAAGTTCAAATCCCTGCAGGGGTGTCCCAACTTAGCCCATGACAAGCTCTCACGGTCAACGAAGGAATAGACCTCCTCCCGAGACGTTCCGATCAGACTCGGTATCCCGGTTCTACAAGACATCCTCGACAATGGTAAAACAAGTCCAGCAAGACCGCCTGATGCGCCGACATCCTGATGGGAGCTGCACATATCTCGTTCTCAGGGCAACACCGGATGAGACATCCTACGAGTAAAACCAGCCCTCAAGTTTCCCCGAGGTGGCCCCGCAGTCTACTCAGTTCGGACCAACACTTAGACAAGCACTGGCCCAGGGGGGTTAAAATAAGATGACCCTCAGGATGCACGACTCCCAAGGGAAAAAGGCTAGGTGGCAAATGGTAAAACCAAGGTTGGGCCTTGCTGGAGGAGTTTTATTCAAGGCGAACTGTCAAAGGGTTCCCATTATAACCCAACCACGTAAGGGACGCAAAATCCGGGAACATAACACCGATATGACGGAAACTAGGGCGGCAAGAGTGGAACAAAACACCAGGCATAAGGTCGAGCCTTCCACCCTTTACCAAGTATATAGTGTTGGAAATATGCCCTAGAGGCAATAATAAATTGGTTATTATTATATTTCCTTGTTCATGATAATCGTTTATTATCCATGCTAGAATTGTATTGATAGGAAACTCAGATACATGTGTGGATACATAGACAACACCATGTCCCTAGTAAGCCTCTAGTTGACTAGCTCGTTGATCAATAAGATGGTTACGGTTTCCTGACCATGGACATTGGATGTCGTTGATGACGGGATCACATCATTAGGAGAATGATGTGATGGACAAGACCCAATCCTAAGCCTAGCACAAAGATCGTGTAGTTCGTATGCTAAAGCTTTTCTAATGTCAAGTATCACTTCCTTAGACCATGAGATTGCGCAACTCCCGGATACCGTAGGAGTGCTTTGGGTGTGCCAAACGTCACAATGTAACTGGGTGGCTATAAAGGTACACTACAGGTATCTCCGAAAGTGTCTGTTGGGTTGGCACGAATCGAGACTGGGATTTGTCACTTCGTGTAAACGGAGAGGTATCTCTGGGCCCACTCGGTAGGACATCATCATAATGTGCACAATGTGACCAAGAAGTTGATCACGGGATGATGTGTTACGGAACGAGTAAAGAGACTTGCCGGTAACGAGATTGAACAAGGTATCGGGATACCGACGATCGAATCTCGGGCAAGTACAATACCGCTGGACAAAGGGAATTGAATACGGGATTGATTGAATCCTCGACATCGTGGTTCATCCAATGAGATCATCGTGGAACATGTGGGAGCCAACATGGGTATCCAGATCCCGATGTTGGTTATTGGCCGGAGAGTTGTCTCGGTCATGTCTGCATGGTTCCCGAACCCATAGGGTCTACACACTTAAGGTTCGGTGACGCTAGAGTTGTTATGGGAAATAGTATGTGGTTACCGAAGGTTGTTCGGAGTCCCGGATGAAATCCTAGACATGACAAGGACCTCCGGAATGGTCCGGAGGTGAAGATCGGTATATTGGACGAAGGGTATTGGAGTCCGGAATTGTTCCGGGGGTACCAGGTGATGATCAGCGTGTCCGAAAGGGGTTTCGGAGGCCCCGGCAAGCGTTTGGGGACCTTATGGGCCAAGGGGAGAGGGCACATCAGCCCACTAAGGGGTTGAGCGCCCCTCCCACCCCATCTCACGTAACCAGGAGAGGTGGGGGCGCCACCCCTAGGGCAGCCGCCCCTCCCGGCTTGGGGGGCAAGTTTCCTAGGGGGTGGGGGCGCCCAAACCCATCTAGGGTTTCCCCTATGGCCGCCGCCCCTCCTCTAGGGAACCCTAGGGCGCCTCCCCCTCCTCCCTTCCCCCTATATATAGTGAGGGAGAGAGAGGACAGACGCACCTCTTCCCTGGCGCTGCCCTCCCTCCTCCTACACCTCCTCCTCCATAGTGCTTGGCGAAGCCCTGCTGGAGAACCACGAGCTCCATAGCCACGATGCCGTCATGCTGCTGGAGTTCTCCCTCAACTTCTCCTCTCCCCTTGCTGGATCAAGAAGGAGGAGACGTCTCCCAACCGTACGTGTGTTGAACGCGGAGGTGCCGTCCGTTCGGCGCTAGGATCATCGGTGATTTGGATCACGACGAGTACGACTCCATCAACCCCGTTCACTTGAACGCTTCCGCTTAGCGATCTACAAGGGTATGTAGATGCACTCTCCTTCCCCTTGTTGCTAGATTAGTCCATAGATTGATCTTGGTGATGCATGGAAAATTTTGAATTTCTGCTACGATCCCCAACTGTGGCATCATGAGCTAGGTCTATGCGTAGTTTCTATGCACGAGTAGAACACAAGTTGTTGTGGGCGTCGATATTGTCAATTTACTTGCCATTACTATTCTTATCTTGATTCAGCGGCATCGTGGGATGAAGCGGCCCGGACCGACCTTACACGTACTCTTACGTGAGACTGGTTCCACCGACTGACATGCACTAGTTGCATAAGGTGGCTAGCGGGTGTCTGTCTCTCCCACTTTAGTCGGATCGGATTCGATGAAAAGGGTCCTTATGAAGGGTAAATAGAAATTGGCATATCACGTTGTGGTTTTGGCGTAGGTAAGAAACGTTCTTGCTAGAAACCTATAGCAGCCACGTAAAAACTTGCAACAACAATTAGAGGACGTCTAACTTGTTTTTGCATCATATGCCGTGTGATGTGATATGGCCAAAAGGATGTGATGTATGAGATTGATCATGTTCTTGTAATAGGAATCATGACTTGCATGTCGATGAGTATGACAACCGGCAGGAGCCATAGGAGTTGTCTGAATTTATTTATGACCTGCATGTCAACATAAACGTCATGTAATTACTTTACTTTATTGCTAAAGTGTTAGCCATCGTAGTAGAAGTAATAGATGACGAGACAACTTCAAGAAGACACGATGATGGAGATCATGATGATGGAGATCATGGTGTCATGCCGGTGACAATGATGATCATGGAGCCCCGAAGATGGAGATCAAAAGGAGCAAAATGATATTGGCCATGTCATGTCACTATTTGATTGCATGTGATGTTTATCATGTATTACATATTATTTGCTTAGAACGACGGTAGCTTAAATAAGATGATCCCTCATAATAATTTCAAGAAAGTGTTCCCCCTAACTGTGCACCGTTGCGAAGGTTCATTGTTTCGAAGCACCACGTGATGATCGGGTGTGATAGATTCTAACGTTCGAATACAACGGGTGTAAGCCAGATTTACACACGCAATACACTTAGGTTGACTTGACGAGCCTAGCATGTACAGAATGGCTTCGGAACACAGAAGACCGAAAGGTCGAGCATGATTCGTATAGAAGATACGATCAACATGAAGATGTTCACCGATGTTGACTAGTCCGTCTCATGTGATGATCGGACACGGCCTAGTTAACTCGGATCATGTTATACTTAGATGACTGGAGGGATGTCTATCTGAGTGGGAGGTCATTAAATAATTTGATTAGATGAACTCAATTATCATGAACATAGTCTAAATTGTCTTTGCAAATATGCTGTAGATAAATAGCTCACGTTGTAGCTCCCTGTTTCAATACGTTCCTAGAGAAAGATTAAGTTGAAAGATATTGTAAGCAATGATGCGGACTGGGTCCATAGTCCGAGGAGTGTCCTCATTGCTACACAGAAGGCTTACGTCTTTGATGCACCGCTCGATGTGCAAACCCCTACAACATCGTCTGTGGATGTTGTGAACACCTGACAGACACATCCTGATGACTACTTGATAGTTTAGTGCACCATACTTTACGACTTAGAATCGGGATTCAAATGACGTTTTGAACGCCATAAGACATATGAGATGTTCCAAGAGCTGAAATTGGGATTTCAGGCTCATGCCCGTGTTGAGAGCTATGAGACCTCTGACAAGTTCTTTTGCCAACAAGATGGAGGAGAATAGCTCAGCTAGTGAGCATGTGCTCAGAATGTTTGGGTGCTACAATCACTTAAATCAAGTGGGAGTTAAACTTCCAGAATAAGATAGTGATTGATAGAGTTCTCTAGCCACTATCACTAATATCTAGATCTTCGTGATGAACTATGACATGCAAGGGATGGAGTTGATCCCGAAGCTGTTCGCGGTGCTTAAGACCGCAAAAGGTAGAAATCAAGAAGGAGCATCAAGTGTTGATGGCTTAACAAGACCACTGGTTTCAAGAAGGGCAAGGGCTAGAAGGGAAACTTCATGGAAGGCAAACCAGTTGCCGCTCCAGTGAAAGAACCCAAGGTTGAACCCAAACCCGAGACTAAGTGCTTCTATTGTAAGGGGGACGGTCACTGGTAGCGGAATTACCCCAAATGCATGGTAGATAAGAAGGCTGGCAACTTCAAAGTATATACGTGTTATTAGTGTGTACCTCACTAGTACTCCTGGTAGCACCTGGGTATTGGATACCAGTTCAGTTACTATTATTGGTGACTTGAAGCAAAAGCTACGGACTAAACAGAGACTGGCTAAGCGCGAGGTGACGATGTGTGTTGGAAGTGTTTCCAAAGTTGATGAGATCACCATCGCACGCTCCATCTGCCTTCGGGATTAGTATTGAACCTAGATAAATGTTATCAGGTGTCTACGTTGAGCATGAATATGATTAGATCATGTTCATTGCAATATGGTCATTCATTTAAGTTAGAGAATAATGGTTATTCTGTTTACATGAATGATACCTTTCATGGTCAAGCACCCTATGTGAATGGTTCATTGAATCTCGGTCGTGGTAATACGCATGTTCACGCCAAAATATGTAGAGTTAATAATGATAGTACCACTTTCTCGTGGCACTGCGGCTTAGGTCATATTGGCGTAAGATGCATGAAGAAACTCCATGTCGATGGATGTTTGGAGTCACTTGATTTTGAATCACTTGACACATGCGAGCCATGCCTCATGGGCAGGATGACTAAGACCCCGTTTTCAGGTAAAATGAAACGGGCAAGTGACTTGTTGGAAATCATCCATGCTGATACATGTGATCCAATGAGAATTGAAGCGTGCGGTGGATATCGCTATTTTTCTCATCTTCACTGACGATTTGGGTAGATATAGGTATATCTACTTAATGAAGCACAAGTCTGAAACGTTTGAAAAGTTCAGAGTGAAGTTAAGAATCATCATAACAATAAGATCATGTTCCTACGATCTGATCGATGAGCATTTCTGAGTTATGAGTTTGGCAATCACTTAAGACATTGTGGAATTGTTTCACAGTTGAAGCCACCTGTAACACCACAAGGTAATGGTGTGTCCGGACGTCGTAATCGAACCCTGTGAGATATGGTGCGATCTATGATGTCTCCTACCAATCTACCGTTTTCATTTTGAGGTTATGCGTTAGAGACAGCTGCATTCACTTTAGATAGGACACTATATAAGTCCGCTGAGACGACGCCGTGTGAACATTGGTTTGGCAAGAAACCAAAGTTGTTGTTTCCTAATGTTTGGGGCTATGATGCTTAAGGCTTCAGCCGGAGAAGCTCGAACCCAAAGCGGACAAACACATCTTCATAGGATACCCAAAGGTGACAGTTGGGTATACCTTCTATCTCAGATCCGAGGGCAACTTGTTTGTCGCTAAGAACGGGTCCTTTCTCGAGAAGGAGTTTCTCTCGAAAGAAATGAGTGGGAGGAAGATAGAACTTGATGAGGTTGTCGAACCTTTACTTCAACTAGAGAGTGATGCAACATAGAAAGATGTTTTCTGTGGAGCCTACGTCTATTGACTAGGAAGTTAATGATAGTGATCATGAAGCTTCGGATCAAGTTGCTATCGAACCCCGTAGGTCGACAAGGATATGTACTACTCCTGAGTGGTACGGTAATCCTATCTTGGATATCATGTTGTTGGACAACAATGAACCTACGAGCTATGGAGAAGCGATGGTGGGTCCGTATTCTGACAGATGGTTAGAAACCATGAAATCCGAGATAGGATCCATGTATCAGAACAAAGTATGGACTTTGGTGGACTTGCCTGTTGATCGGCAAGCCATTGAGATAAATGGATCTTTAAGAAGAAGACGGACATGGGCGGTAATGTTACCGTCTATGAAGCTCGACTTGTGGGAAAGAGTCTTTTCACAAGTTCAAGGAGTTGACTACGATGAGAATTTCTCGCCCGTAGCGATGCTTAAGTCCGTCGGAATCATGTTAGCATTAGCTGTATTTTTCGATTATGAAATCTTATAGATGGATGTCAAAACAAGTTTTCTTACCAAGTTTTTGTAAGAAAAGTTGTATGTGATACAATAAAAGGTTTTGTCGATCCTAAGGATGCTAAAAGGTATGCTGGCTCCAGCGATCCTTCTATGGACTAGAGCAAGCATCTCGGAATCGGAATATATGTTTTGATGGAGTGATCAAAGCTTTTAGGTTTATACAATGGTTGCTAGAAACTTGTATTTACAAGAAAGTGAGTGGGAGCACTACAACATTTCTGATAAGTATATGTGGATGACATATTGTTGATTTGAAATGATGTAGAATTTCTGGAAAGCATAAACGGTTGTTTAAAGAGTGTTTTTCAAAGGAAGACCTAGATAAAGCTGCTTACATATTGGGCATCAAGATCTATAGAGATAGAACAAGACGCCTGATGATACTTTCAAAGAACGCACACCTTGACATGTTTTTGAAGGAGTTCAAAATAGATCAGTCAAAGAAGGGGTTCTTACCTGAGTTGTAAGGTGTGAAGTTGAGTAAGACTCAAAGATTGACCACGGCAGAAGAAAGAGGAAGGACGAAGGTCGTCCCCTATGCTTTTGTCATAGGATCTATACGGTATGCCATGCTGAGTACCGCACCAGATGTGTGCCTTGCCACATGTCTGGCAAGAGGGTACAAAGGTGATCTAGGAGTGGATCACCAGATAGCAGTCAAAATTGTCCTTAGAGGAATAAGGAAATGTTTCTTGGTTATGGAGGTGATAAAGAGTTCGACATAAAGAGTTATGTCGATGCAAGCTTAACACCTACTCGGATAGCTCTGAGTAGAGATACCAGATGCGTATAATGGAGCAACAATTTGGAATAGATCCAAGTGGAACTGGTAGCATCATCTACGATATGACATAAAGTTTTGCGAAGTACATAGGGATCTGAATATGGCAAGACCCGTTGACTACAACCTCTCTCACAAGCATAACATGATCAAACCCAGAACACTTTGAGTGTTTATCACATAGTGATGTGACCTAGATCTTTGAGTCTAGTAGACTCTTGGATGTTGGTCACATGGCGATGTGACCTGTGAGTGTTAATCACATGGCGATGTGAACTAGATTATTGACTCTAGTGCAAGTGGGAGACTGTTGGAAATATGCCCTAGAGGCAATAATAAATTGGTTATTATTATATTTCCTTGTTCATGATAATCGTTTATTATCCATGCTAGAATTGTATTGATAGGAAACTCAGATACATGTGTGGATACATAGACAACACCATGTCCCTAGTAAGCCTCTAGTTGACTAGCTCGTTGATCAATAAGATGGTTACGGTTTCTTGACCATGGACATTGGATGTCGTTGATGACGAGATCACATCATTAGGAGAATGATGTGATGGACAAGACCCAATCCTAAGCCTAGCACAAAGATCGTGTAGTTCGTATGCTAAAGCTTTTCTAATGTCAAGTATCACTTCCTTAGACCATGAGATTGTGCAACTCCCGGATACTGTAGGAGTGCTTTGGGTGTGCCAAATGTCACAATGTAACTGGGTGGCTATAAAGGTACACTACAGGTATCTCCGAAAGTGTCTGTTGGGTTGGCACGAATCGAGACTGGGATTTGTCACTCCGTGTAAACAGAGAGGTATCTCTGGGCCCACTCGGTAGGACATCATCATAATGTGCACAATGTGACCAAGGAGTTGATCACGGGATGATGTGTTACGGAACGAGTAAAGAGATTTGCCGGTAACGAGATTGAACAAGGTATCGGGATACCGACGATCGAATCTCGGGCAAGTACAATACCGCTGGACAAAGGGAATTGAATACGGGATTGATTGGATCATCGACATCGTGGTTCATCCGATGAGATCATCCATGGGTATCCAGATCCCGCTGTTGGTTATTGGCCGGAGAGTTGTCTCGGTCATGTCTGCATGGTTCCCGAACCCGTAGGTCTACACACTTAAGGTTCGGTGACGCTAGAGTTGTTATGGGAAATAGTATGTGGTTACCGAAGGTTGTTCGGAGTCCCGGATGAGATCCCGGACATGGCGAGGAGCTCCGGAATGGTCCGGAGGTGAAGATCGGTATATTGGATGAAGGGTATTGGAGTCCGGAATTGTTCCGGGGGTACCAGGTGATGACCAGCGTGTCCGAAAGGGGTTTCGGAGGCCCCGGCAAGCGTTTGGGGGCCTTATGGGCCAAGGGGAGAGGGCACATCAGCCCACTAAGGGGCTGAGCGCCCCTCCCACCCCATCTCACGTAACCATGAGAGGTGGGGGCGCCACCCCTAGGGCAGCCGCCCCTCCCGGCTTGGGGGGCAAGTTTCCTAGGGGGTGGGGGTGCCCAAACCCATCTAGGGTTTCTCCTATGGTCGCCGCCCCTCCCCTAGGGAACCCTAGGGCGCCTCCCCCTCCTCCCTTCCCCCTATATATAGTGAGGGAGAGAGAGGACAGCCGCACCTCTTCCCTGGCGCAGCCCTCCCTCCTCCTACACCTCCTCCTCCATAGTGCTTGGCGAAGCCCTGCTGGAGAACCACGAGCTCCATAGCCACCATGCCGTCATGCTGCTGGAGTTCTCCCTCAACTTCTCCTCTCCCCTTGCTGGATCAAGAAGGAGGAGACGTCTCCCAACCGTACGTGTGTTGAACACGGAGGTGCCGTCCGTTCGGCGCTAGGATCATCGGTGATTTGGATCACGACGAGTACAACTCCATCAACCCCGTTCACTTGAACGCTTCCTCTTAGCGATCTACAAGGGTATGTAGATGCACTCTCCTTCCCCTCGTTGCTAGATTACTCCATAGATTGATCTTGGTGATGCGTAGAAAATTTTGAATTTCTGCTACGATCCCCAACATATAGATGCATTAATTAAATAAGATATATTGTGATATCCCAACAAGTAAACATGTTCCAACAAGGAACAAAACTTCAATCTTCACCTGCAACTATCAACGCTATAAGAGGGGCTGAGCAAAGCGGTAACATAGCCAAACAACGCTTTGCTAGGACAAGGTGGGTTAGAGGCTTGGTTCAAGAATATGTGTGGCATGATAAGCAAGTGGTGGGTATCGCAGCATAGGCATAGCAAAAGAGCGAGCATCTAGCAAGCAAAGATAGAAGTGATTTCGAGGGTATGGTCATCTTGCCTGAGATCCCGCAAGGAAGAAGAACGAGTCCATGAAGAAGACAAACGAACGTAGGTGAACGGATCCTCACAACACGACGTTACCGGAACCAACCCGAAGAAGCAAACACCGGAAAAGAAGCACACAACATAGTAAACAAACCAACACATGAACAAGGTATGATATGCGGGATGCGGTATGCGATGCATATGCATGATGTGACAAGGAAATGCATGAACCTGGCCTCAATTTGGAAAACCAAGTGTGCCACTGGAAAGGTGAGATGAAATCGCTTGAAAACGATATAAAGATCACCGGAATCGAAGTTACGGTTTGGAAATGGCAAGCGATTCAAATATGACACCGGTCTGCGATTTACAGCAAGTAGCCATCTAAATGCAATGAGATTAACATGCTACCGCACCCAAACATGACAACAAAATACATGGCAGGGATGAATTCAAGATGCTTAACAAAAGTCTAGCACTGAGCCACGGCCAATCCATCCATTAACAGGTTCAAACAAGCATGGCAAAAATGCATATGGTAAACAGATCTCAGACTTACTGAAATTAACACTTGTTTGAAAATTCAGATCAGGTAGCCCACTTCGGAGCAACAAAACTACATGCTACAGGACCTGAACATGGCAAAGTAAAACATGGCATGGAGCTACTCAAAAAGCTTAACAAAAGTTCCTTAGTGACCTTGAGCCAAAAGAGATCAGAAAATATAATAGCAAGCATGTGAACATAGCAAAAACATAATCAGTTTTCAGACTGAGTGAAAACTGGCACATGCTGAAACATATCTCAAGTAGGCATGTTTACGAGCTCGATGCACTCACTACGGAGCAAGTCATGAAAAGCTAAGCATACATCTATCAAGAACACACAAAATTCAAGCTAGACATGGCAAGAACAATAGCATGCACGGATCAACTACAACAACATCGGCAAAATTGCAAACAAGTTGACAATCTGCCCAGATTCACAAAGTAGCAAAAGTAGAGCTCGATTGACTCAAGCTAGGGTGCTCCATAATTTCAAACAAAGACATGGATGGATAGAGCACTACAAGATTAATAAAACACCCTTACTGATCATCCTCAAAAGAGGCACGGATCGCTAGGAAACAACATGAACATATGACAACATGAGATAAACAGCTCAAGGACTTTGTCCAAATGCCAAGTCCCTGAAATCAGCATTACCGAGTGCCTCACTTTGCAAGCTTGTACTAGGCACCACACACAACACAAAAATACATGGGTTGCACCTCTGGAAAGATGACAAAACCCTTAACAAAATATATGTAGAGCATCAGGGCATATCATGCACACAATAATCATGGCAAAAATGACAAATGTCTAAATGGAGCAGCAAATCTGACAATTAACTCAAGTAGCCCTCTTCTAACAGCATTTCGGGCATCAAGAATAACTCAAATGAAAATGATGCAATGACATGAAATGATGTACTCTCTGAGACGAACATTTTGATATGCTATATGCATGAATCGGAGCTATGAATGCAAAGTTACGATGCGATGAAGATGGGCACATGAATCTGAAATCTCAGGACTTAGAAGAAATTTACCCCGCGGAAAAGTCAACGCGGGATGAGGTGGTGCGGGACGGCGCGGATCCGGGACGGAGGACGCCATTTGGTTGAGCGAGCGGGTGGATCTGATCCCGGTTGGCGCGGATGACGAAGACAGCGGATCTCGCCGGAGACGGCGGGGACGGCGGCCGGAGAGGAAGAAGATGGCCGGAGAGGAGCGGGGCGGAGCATCCGGGGGCCGACGAGGTTCGGGGCGGCGCGGATCGCGCCGGCGGACAGTGGCGGCGGCGGAGCACGGATTCCAGGGGCGAGCGCCTCGGGCGCGGCGAGGTCCGGCGACCAGAACCAGGGCGGCGCGGCGGCGGAGGCGGGCGGCCGCGGGTGCTGAGGATGCAGGCGGGTGGTAGCAAAGGTCGGGCGGCGGCGGATCCGGGCCCCGCGGGCCAGATCTGGGCCGCGCGGGC
Organism: Triticum aestivum; assembly: GCF_018294505.1. Classification (NCBI taxonomy): domain Eukaryota; kingdom Viridiplantae; phylum Streptophyta; class Magnoliopsida; order Poales; family Poaceae; genus Triticum; species Triticum aestivum. The sequence continues at coordinate 692,689,970 of NC_057797.1, forward strand.
CCATGGCGGCGGAGGAGAGAGGAGGAGGCCAGGTGGCGCGCGGGGATTGGCCTAGAGCGGCGGCGGGGCGACGTGGCGAGCTCCGATAGGCCGGAGTGAGGTGGCGGCGACGGCGGACATGTCCGGCCGGTGGTGGAGATTTTGTCCGACGGCGCGAGGAGTGGGACTAGGGTTTGATCTGCGCGAGATTTTCGGAGGGAATCACATATTTATAGGTAGAGGGAGCTAGGAGAGTCCAAATGAGGTGCGGTTTTCGGCCACGCGATCGTGATCGAACGACTGAGCTAATGGAGAGGGTTTAGGTGGGTTTTGGGCCAACTTGGAGGGGTGTTGGGCTGCAGCACACACGAGGCCTTCTCGGTCCCTTGGTTAACCGTTGGAGTATCAAACGAAGTCCAAATGGTACGAAACTTGACAGGAGGTCTACCGGTAGTAAACCAAGGCCGCTTGGCAAGTCTCGGTCCAATCCGGAAATGTTTAATCCACACACACACGAAGAAGGTAGAAATGACCACCGGAGGAGAACGAAGCGCCGGAATGCAAAACGGATAACGGGGAAAATGCTCGGATGCATGAGACGAACACATATGCAAATGCAATGCACATGATGACATGATATGCGATGCATGACACGCAAGCAATGACAAAGCATTAACAGCAAATAACAGGAAGACACCTGGCACATCAGTCTCGGGGCATTACAACACTCCACCACTATGAGAGGATCTCGTCCCGAGATCTAGAATGGCACCGGAGGAAAAAAGAAGAGGAATAGAAGAGGTAAACTAAGTTGCTTCTTTGACAAATGAGTGAAACCAAAGAACCTTGAAACATTGAACAAATTGAAAGGAAGAATGCAATGAAGAAGAACAAAGTTGAAAGCACTCCGGTAGGGAAGAGTAACAAGGAAGAACAAATTCGTATAGCACTCCGGTTGAAAAGAGATGCAAAACTTGATAGGATGAAAAGGATTTGCACAAAGGGGCACAACACTCCGTTAATTGGATAAACCAAGAAAAGAACACGATCCTGACAAAACGAAAAAAATGGGTTGAAGAGAGCAACATCACAATGCCTCCGGAACGAAAGAATAGAAGATAGGTAATTGAGAGAAAAGAATGGAGAAGAAAATGCCAAGTTCTGTCACCAAAGAGCTTGACAAGGCATCTTTTAGGAGAAGGGTCAAACGGAATTGTAGCAAAACCAACAACGAAAATAATAAGATTGATATGGTCTTATGGAATACATCTCAAATTATGAGGTGACAACCTGCCACTCACGGGACGAAGAATTGGATTGATAAGAATAAGGAGACAAGAAACTATCTCACAGGGAGGATAAATGAAGAGCTTGGGTCAATTATACGCCTCACAATAGCAAGATCCTTAGGGAAAGCTTTAGGTGAAACATAACCCAAGATAACTCCAATGACGAGATTGATGGATTTAAAATACCTCATTCTTAACAACATGTGAATCATGAAACATGAACTCAAATAATCAAGAATGACATAATACCACCTCCAATGATACGATAGACAGAAATGTACTCCGGATTACAAAATGAAGAAAACTTGAGTTTCTTAGAAAAGAATCTTGAAGAACGCTTCGAGAAGGAAATAAATCCTTGATGAACCAACATGTCGAGCCTTCGTGAAAACTCCGGTAGAAAAAGAATGATCAAACAAAATGGAGGATGAAAAGAATAAGGTTGAAGCCTTGCAATGATTTAGATGGATATCCGGAATGGTATAATTGAAAGAGGTTGGAACTCCGGGAAGAAAAGATAAGATGAACAATTGAGATCAAGAATTTTGATGAACCTCCAAAATAGGGAATTAATCGTTTGGATAAACAAGAATAAGAATTACATTATGCTTATCCTTCACCAATTAAATTAATGACAATCAACGGGTTTGGCAAACTACTTATTCTCGTAGAAAGGATTAAAAGAGATATATCAAAACTTGAGAACGTCTTCAACGAACCACCGGTAGGATTGGAACAACAAATGAATTGATATGATAAGAAAGAAGAAAAATCTTGAACGAACCACCGTAAGAATTGAAAAAGAACGAATAAAAGATAACGAATCACCGGGAAGAATTATCAAATGAACGAAGATGCTTGAGAGGGTTAAGATATAAGAGAACGAAGAGATCAAGAAATGATTAGAGATCACTTGAACGATGCACCGGTAAGATTGGAGAAAATGAACTGAGAGTTGCAATGAATAATATTTGAAAAGATGGCCTCTGGAAAATCAAACTGAAAAGACTCCTGAATTGCACCGGATGGGTAAAAGAATTCTCACAGTCGAACAATTATGAGAGGATGGCAACAAGCTAGAATCACGAATCTTGAAGAGAATGGAGCAAGGTTGAAAGAAGAATCTTCTTCGGTCTTCAAAATCTGAGAATGACGATGAGAAACACCACCATGAATCGTTGAGACACTCCAGAATGATTAAAAAAAGAGAGGTTGAGCCAAAGATGAAAATAATTTGAAAGATCAAGGAGAAAGTCATTTGACTGATGATAACTCATTCTTATGTCAAACTTGGAAAAGAATTTGAGAGTAACTCCGAGAGAATAAGGAGAGTCAGGTAAGATCCTGGAAAAAGACCTGTGGGTTAGGGCCCACTCAAAAGAAACACCGTTGAAATGATTTAAAAGAGAGGTTGCACCGGTTGAATTAAATGGCTTGAATGAGGTGACATCCTCGAAAGATCTTGAACGAAAGCAGAGTGGAAACAGGAATCTTCGAGATATCTTCAGCACTCCGGAATAATTGAATAGCAAAAAATGAATGAATATGAGGAGCACCGGTATGAGAAGGCATTTGAAGCAAGGAAAAGAATATGGTCGACACAGAGAAAAAACTAGAATTGAAAACACCGGAGAAGAAACAAATTAAGGATGATGACCTTGAGGCTCCGTTAAAATCTTCATGAGAATCACCGGATAAGAACAATGACGGAAAAATGATGGAGAGGCTTCATAATAATAAAAGGATACTTGATTAAAACCTCGGATTCCTTGAAGAAAAAGGGTGGGTGGGCGGGAAAAAACAAAGGCAACTTGGAGACAGATGAAACAAACACCGTTGAGAAGAACTGATACTTGATCTTGCGGATGTTGAAATGATCGGACCCACTTGAAGAGAAGCACACCGGTTAAAAAGGATTGGCAAAAACAATCTTGATGAACAAGAAGGATTGGTATTCACATCGAAGTATGAGAACACCGTTTCGCAAAGGTATCTAATCAACACTTGACTTTGAAGCAACTTGAATACCACAACTCAAAACAAAACAAAGGATTGGCTTGCGGAATAAGCCAGAACAAACATATGATAGAGATTTCGTCCGAAGTTTTTGTGGTGGGGCCTACACGGGCTCGGTCGTACAGCACCATCATATACAAGGCAGTGCACATGACATACGAAGCGTCCCCGAGTCGGCATAGCCAAGGACTCTTTAAGACATAACGAGACCACTGTAAAACCGACCGTGAATAGGCGGACCACTAGACGTCGAACCCCAATTTCATATCATACATCTGTTGGAAAGATATCCTAAGAGCTACTTGAATTCCCACTTATAAACTCCCGAAATTTTCCGGTTATGCAATCAGGTGTTGGGGATACAGGGGAAGCATAATATCTCACCAAAAACTAGCAAATCCTACATCCAGCTGTATCCATCCTTCAACACATAACGAAGAAACCTTCGGAAATCATCTACCTCAACCTTCGAAAAGCATCCGTTATACAAGTTATGGCGATACTCCCGAACTACCGCCCCAGTACTGGGTGGTGTCGAGGTTATCTCACCAACGAACTGCATAAAAGAGATTTTCGATGTCGGCGTACTAAACTCAGGTATTCCAGAACTGCAATGATAAAATTATGACGACAACACCTCAGAGCTCAACTCCCTGGGACACTTCCACAAAACCCCTAACAGGAGGCACCAAGACAATGTTCTCGTCATAAAACCATCAGAACGATTCCAAGATACCCGCGTGATCCTAAAAAAAATTTAGTGAAATTAGAGAAGAGAAAAGTCAAAACTCTACGTCAGGATGCCTCACCAGAGCGATGAGGAGACTGGGAAGTAAAAAGAATTCCTAAACTCTCCGATATATAATTCCTAAATGACTCAAAACATTTTTCTAGACACAACTCGGCTGCTAAAACGATCAATCAGTGGGGGCTCCTAAGGTCGGGGAAGGCTCTGATACCAACTTGTAACGCCCTCGATGCAGCTATATCTCCCACGTGTCGAAGCGCGACTTAGAGGCATAACTGCATTGAAAGCAATGTCGCAAGTGAGGTAATCTTCGCAAACAACCCATGTAATACATAAGGGAAAAGAGATACATAGTTGGCTTACAATCGCCACTTCACACAAATACATGAATAAAGCATTACATCATCCAGATACAATCAAGGTCCGACTACGGAACCAAAATAAAAGAAGAACCCCAAATGCGACACGGTCCCCGATCGACCCCAACTGTGCTCCACTACTGATCGACTAGAACGAAACAATATAAAGGACAAGATCTTCATCGAGCTCCTCCTTGAGCTTGGTTCCGTCATCTGCACGGACTCAGCGGCACCTGCAAACTGGTTTTGGAAGTATCCCTGAGCCACGGGGACTCAGCAATCTCGCACCCTCGCAATCAAGACTATTTAAGCTTATGGGTAAGGTAAAAGTATGAGGTGGAGCTGCAGCAAGCGACTAGCATATATGGTGGCTAACATACGCAAATGAGAGCGAGAAGAGAAGGCAAAGCACGTTCGAGAAAGTATGATCAATAAGTGATCCTAAACAACCTACGTCAAGCATAACTCCAACACCGTTTTCACTTCCCGGACTCCGCTAGAAAGAGACCATCACGGTTACACACGCGGTTGATGCATTTTTAAATAAGGTCAACTTCAGGTTTTCTACAACCGGACGTTAACAAATTCCCATCTGCCCATAACTGCCGGCACGGCTTTCGAAAGTTCAAATCCCTGCAGGGGTGTCCCAACTTAGCCCATGACAAGCTCTCACGGTCAACGAAGGAATAGACCTCCTCCCGAGACGTTCCGATCAGACTCGGTATCTCGGTTCTACAAGACATCCTCGATAATGATAAAACAAGTCCAGCAAGACCGCCCGATGCGCCGACATCCTGATGGGAGCTGCACATATCTTGTTCTCAGGGCAACACCGGATGAGACATCCTACGAGTAAAACCAGCCCTCAAGTTTCCCCGAGGTGGCCTTGCAGTCTACTCAGTTCGGACCAACACTTAGACAAGCACTGGCCCGGGGGGTTAAAATAAGATGACCCTCGGGATGCGCGACTCCCAAGGGAAAAAGGCTAGGTGGCAAATGGTAAAACCAAGGTTGGGCCTTGCTGGAGGAGTTTTATTCAAGGCGAACTGTCAAGGGGTTCCCATTATAACCCAACCGCGTAAGGGATGCAAAATCCGGGAACATAACACCGATATGACGGAAACTAGGGCGGCAAGAGTGGAACAAAACACCAGGCATAAGGCCGAGCCTTCCACCCTTTACCAAGTATATAGATGCATTAATTAAATAAGATATATTGTGATATCCCAACAAGTAAACATGTTCCAACAAGGAACAACATCTCCATATTCCAACAAGGAACAAAACTTCAATCTTCACCTGCAACTATCAATGCTATAAGAGGGGCTGAGCAAAGCGGTAACATAGCCAAACAACGGTTTGCTAGGACAAGGTGGGTTAGAGGCTTGGTTCAACAATATGGGTGGCATGATAAGCAAGTGGTAGGTATCGCAGCATAGGCATAGCAAAAGAGCGAGCATCTAGCAAGCAAAGATAGAAGTGATTTCGAGGGTATGGTCATCTTGCCTGAGATCCCGCAAGGAAGAAGAACGAGTCCATGAAGAAGACAAATGAATGTAGGTGAACGGATCCTCACAACACGATGTTACCAGAACCAACCCGAAGAAGCAAACACCGGAAAAGAAGCACACAACATAGTAAACAAACCAACACATGAACAAGGTATGATATGCGGGATGCGGTATGCGATGCATATGCATGATGTGACAAGGAAATGCATGAACCTGGCCTCAACTTGGAAAACCAAGTGTGCCACTGGAAAGGTGAGATGAAATCGTTTGAAAACGATATAAAGATCACCGGAATCGGAGTTACGGTTTGGAAATGGCAAGCGATTCAAATGACACCGGTCTGCGATTTACAGCAAGTAGCCATCTGAATGCAATGAGATGAACATGCTACCGGACCCAAACATGACAACAAAATACATGGCAGGGATGCATTCAAGATTCTTAACAAAAGTCTAGCACTAAGCCACGGCCAATTCATCCATTAACAGGTTCAAATAAGCATGGCAAAAATGCATATGGTAAACAGATCTCGGACTTAGTGAAATTAACACTTGTCTGAAATTTCAGATCAGGTAGCCCACTTCGTCGCCACGCCGTCGTGCTGACAGAACTCTTCCTCGTCCTCAACTGGATCAAGAGCTCGTGGGACGTCATCGTGCTGAACGTGTGCTAAACACGGAGGTACCGTACGTTCGGTGCTTGGATAAGTTGGATCGCGAAGACGTTTGACTACATCAACCGCGTTACTAAACGCTTCCGCTTTCGGTCTACGAGGGTATGTGGACACACTCTCCCGTCTCGTTGCTATGCATCTCCTAGATAGATTTTGCGTGAACGTAGGTAAAATTTTTGAATTACTACTTTCCCCAACAGGGAAGAGGTCCTGGAAGATGCTGGGAGGGGAGAAGAAGCAGTCAACGACCTGCGCTGGTGTGATAGCCTGGCTTATTAGGGATGATAGACTACTCATATCAATAAGGAATTCCTTCTTTTCCGGGAGCCCATACGGACAGAACTCCAAAGTTAAGCGTGCTTAGCTTGGAGTAGTTTCAGGATGGGTGACCGACCGGGAAGTTGCTCCCGGGTGCGCACGAGTGAGGACAAAGTGCGCAGAAAAGACTAGTATTGATCTATGGGGCCAGTCTAGATCCCGCCAGGAGTAACGACCACCAGCGGGTGTGTCCGGGGCATTACAGCTGGGTGGGGGCGAGACAGGTAGGCATGCGTGAGCGAGATTAGCACCGGGGAGCGAGATGGGGAGGCGTGCGCGAGCGAGATTAGCACCGCGGGGATGGAGGGAGCCGTTGTCGCTCGTGCGCGCGAGGAAGGGGGTGATGGAAGGGCGTGATCTAACGGCCCGAGTCAAATTGATCGGACATTGGGCCTTCGACCGACCGAATCGTTCGGCCGGTGCACCGGTTACATCCATGTTATCCAGATGAAGCTTTTTTCACCATCGCATGAAGCTTTTTTCATCGCCAGGTGAACCTTTTTTCATCGTCGTCCATAGCTTTTAGTCGTATACAGGTTGAAACTTTTTTCATCGCTGGTTGAAGCTTTTCTCGTTACCGGTTGTAGATTTTTTTGGTTGTCGGTTGCAGCACTGGGCGTCTCCACGAGCTGGAAGCAGTGACGAGGCGACAGCCCATGCTGCGAGGGGCGGCGATGGGAACTGCCGGGGAGGGTGTGAGGTAAATATGCCCTAGAGGCAATAATAAAGTTGTTATTTATATTTCCTTATATCATGATAAATGTTTATTATTCATGCTAGAATTGTATTAACCGGAAACTTAGTACATGCGTGAATACATAGACAAACAGAGTGTCCCTAGTATGCCTCTACTTGACTAGCTCGTTAATCAAAGATGGTTAAGTTTCCTGACCATAGACATGTGTTTTCATTTGATGAACGGGATCACATCATTAGATAATGATGTGATGGACAAGACCCATCCATTAGAGAATGATGTGCTGCAAAAGGTTTTCGACAAGTTCAAGGTGTTGACTACGATGAGATTTTCTCACTCGTATCAATGCTTAAGTCTGTCTGAATCATGTTAGCAATTGCCACATTTTATGAAAACTGGCAAATGGATGTCAAAACTGCATTCCTTTAATGGATTTCTTAAAGAAGAGTTGTATATGATGCAACCAGAAGGTTTTGTCGGTCCTAATGGTACTAACAAAGTGTGCAAACTCCAGCGATCCATCTATGGACTGGTGCAAGCATCTCGGAGTTGGAATATATGCTTTGATAAGGTGATCAAAGCATATGGTTTTATATATACTTATTGTGAAGCCTGTATTGACAAGAAAGTGAGTGGGAGCACTACAGCCTTTCTGATAAGTATATGTGAATGACATATTATTGATCGGAAATGATGTAGAATTTACTGGAAAGCATAAAGGAGTGTTTGAAAGGAGTTTTTCAAAGAAAGACCTTGGTGAAGCTGCTTACATATTGAGCATCAAGATCTATAGAGATAGATCAAGACGTTTGATGAGTTTTTTCAATGAGTACATACCTTGACAAGATTTTGAAGTAGTTCAAAATGAAATAGTCAAAGGAGGAGTTATTTCCTGTGTTGTAAGGTGTGAAGTTGAGTAAATACACAAAACCCGACCATGGCAGAAAATAGAAAGAGAATGAAAAGTCATTCCCTATGCCTCAGTCATAGGTTCTATAAAGTATGCTATGTTGTGTGCCATACCTATTGTGTACCTCACCATGAGTTTGGAAAGAGGGTAGAATAGTGATCCAAGAGTGGATCATTGGACATCGGTCAAAGTTATCCTTAGTGGAATAAGGATATGTTTCTTGGTTATGGAGGTGACAAAAAGTTCGTCGTAAAGAGTTACGTCGATGCAAGCTTTGACACTGATCCGGATGACTCTAAGTCTCAATCTGGATACATATTGAAAGTGGGGGCAATTAGTTAGAGTAGCTCCGTGCAGAGCATTATAGACATAGAAATTTGCAAAATACATACGGATCTAAATGTGGCAGACCCGTTGACCAAACTTCTCTCACAAGCAGAACATGATCACACCTTAGTACTCTTTTGGTGTTAATCACATGGCGATGTGAACTAGATTATTGACTCTAGTAAACCCTTTGGGTGTTGGTCACATAGCGATGTGAACTATAGAGTGTTAAATAACATGACGATAAACTAGATTATTGACTCTAGTGCAAGTGAGAAACTGAAGGAAATATGCCCTAGAGGCAATAATAAAGTTGTTATTTATATTTCCTTATATCATGATAAATGTTTATTATTCATGCTAGAATTGTATTAACCGGAAACTTAGTACATGTATGAATACATAGACAAATAGAGTGTCCCTAGTGTGCCTCTACTTGACTAGCTCGTTAATCAAAATGGTTAAGTTTCCTGACCATAGACATGTGTTGTCATTTGATGAATGGGGTCACATCATTAGCGAATGATGTGATGGACAGGACCCATCCGTTAGCTTAGCATAATGATCGTTTAGTTTTATTGCTATTGCTTTCTTCATGACTTATACATGTTCCTCTGACTATGAGATTATTCAACTCCTGAATACCGGAGGAACACCTTGTGTGCTATCAAACGTCACAACGTAACTAGGTGATTATAAAGATGCTCCATAGGTGTCTCCGATGGTGTTTGTTGAGTTGGCATAGAACGAGATTAGGATTTGTCACTCCATGTATCGGAGAGGTATCTTTGAGCCCTCTCGGTAATGCACATCACTATGAGCCTTGCAAGCAATGTGACTAATGAGTTAGTTACGGGATGATGCATTACAGAACGAGTAAAAAGACTTGCCAGTAATGAGATTGAACTAGGTATGATGATAAGGACGATCGAATCTCGGGCAAGTAACATACCGATGACAAAGGGAATAACGTATGTTGTTATGCAGTTTGACCGATAAAGATCTTCGTAGAATATGTAGGAGCTAGTATGAGCATCCAGGTTCCGCTATTGGTTATTGACCGGGGAAGTGTCTCGGTCATGTCTACATAGTTCTCAAACCCGCAGGGTCCGCACGCTTAACGTTCGATGACGGTTTGTATTATGAGTTATGTGATTTGATGACCTAAGTTTGTTCGGAGTCCCGGATGAGATCCCGGACATGATGAGGAGTCTCAAAATGGTCGAGAGGTAAAGATCGGTATATTGGAAGGTTATATTCGGACACCAGAATGGTTCCGAAGTGTTTCGAGTATTTTTCGGAGTACCGGGAGGTTACCGGAACCCCCCGGGGGAAGTAGCGGGCCTTAATGAGCTTTAGTGGAAATAAGAGAAGGGCCTCAAGGGGCGGCTGCACCCCCCCACCCCCCATGGTTGGTCCGAATTGGACTAGGAGGGGGCGGCGCCCCCTCTTTCCTTGTCCCCTCTTCCTCCTTCCCTCCTTCTCCTAGTTGGAATAGGAAGGAGGGTGAATCCTACTTGGACTCCGGTGAATCCTACTTGGACCGGGAGTCCAAGTAGGACTCCCCCCTTGGCGCCCCCCCCCCCCCCTGGGCCGGCCTCCTCTTCCCCCCTCCTTTATATACGTGGGAGGGGGCACCCCAAAGACACACCAAGTCTTCTCTTAGCCGTACGCGGTGCCCCCCTCCATAGTTACACGCCTCGGTCATATCGTCGGAGTGCTTAGGCGAAGCCTTGCCCCGGTAACTTCATCATCACCGTCGTCACGCCGTCGTGCTAACGGAACTCTTCCTCGTCCTCAACTAGATCAAGAGCTCGTGGGACATCATCGTGCTGAACGTGTGCTGAACACGGAGGTACCGTACTTTCGGTGCTTGGATCGGTTGGATCCTGAAGACGTTCGACTACATCAACCGCGTTACTAAACGCTTCCGCTTTCGGTCTACAAGGGTACGTGGACACACTCTCCCGTCTCGTTGCTATGCATCTCATATATAGATTTTGCGTGATCGTAGGTAAATTTTTCAATTACTACTTTCCCCAACAGGGAGGAGGTCCTGGAAGACGCTGGGAGGGAAGAAGAAGCAGTCAACGACCTGCGCTGGGTGGGGGCGAGACAGGTAGGCGTGCGCGAGCGAGATTAGCACCGGGGAGCGAGATGGGGAGGCGTGCGCGAGCGAGATTAGCACCGTGGGGATGGAGGGAGCCGTTGTCGCTCGTGCGCTCGAGGAAGGGGGTGATGGAAGGGCGTGATCTAACGGCCCGAGGCAAAGCGATCGGACGTTGGGCCTTCGACCGGCCGAATCGTTCGGCCGGTGCACCGGCGCAGATGACTGCCCCAAATTATTTGTCTCTCTTGTGAGTATTATCGAAGCGTTCGACACAAGTTGAGGTGGTTGTGTTATGCATATTCAATTGGTGCATTGCTTTGTTTTCGTCCAGCTTCACTACATGTATGTGCGCGCGCATGTGTGTGCTGTCGCAACTCACAAGTGTCCATACATCTGAAAATTGTACAAGGCGTTTTAAAACAGAGAAAGAAGATTCCGCTTCCCGTAAGAAAATCATAAAAAAAAAGTAATAAATCCGCACTCCTTAAATCTTTGTCATGTCCTCGTCTGAACGTGTCGAAACAAACTTTTCTTGCTGCCGTGCAGAGAAAACCACATCGGAAAGCATCGGCTGTCGTTAATTAATTGCAAACATGTGATTGTAGACCCCAGGGTGCTAACCAGAAACATCGAACTTGATGGTGAAACCGAACATTTGCTGTACACATTTTCTCTCCAAACGGAGGTAAATTGGTCTCACGTGGTTAACAACATTTACGCGGAATACTGAGCCTGTTGCCATCTACTCCTATGTACCATACAGAACAAGGAGTTCGAAATATACCATGTTTTATACCAGCTCGTTTTCACACATCTAGCACTAGTTCGATTTCGCACAGTTCCAATCAGAGCAGTACGTGATCTCCCTCACTTGTCGTCTCCATTTGTCGAGGTCGGCAGCGGACGGTGATACGGGAACATGCACACCCGATCCAACGCTGCACTATAAAACTCCCCCTGGCTCTGTTCAACAAGAATTCCCTATGTTTCTTTGTAGTTTCCTGTCTGTCCTGTATAATGCCGGCTACCTTTCCATTGCCACCATGCCAAGATCGTCGACAATCCGGAGAATTCCACCAGCACTCCTTGTCCTTGCACAGAATCATAGCAGCCATGAACTCCCAAGCCTTTCTCATCCCCTTTGTGTCAGCATGATTACATAAAGAATCAAGCAAGCTACAAGACTTACAATACTCAATGTGCGCGTACTTGGTGTTGGACAAAGTCTCAAAGACATCGGGATACCTTTGTCCTGCCTTTACTTTGCAAACATCCTCATGGCTCTGACCGCCTCGCACTTATCATATTCGCCTCGTGCCGTATCAACGTCATTCCGCCATAATTCTATTCAGTTCTTCGCCATCATTCGCCCACACGCACACCCACAGAGGCCGTCCAAAGTTTCTTGTTTTTGCGTCTCAGAGAGAGGTTGATGGATGTATGGATGGATGGCAAATGGCAATTCTCAGCAGCACCGTGGCCTACCAAGATGCGTATGAATCCATGTAACATCACATGATGCAGCAATCAGGAGAGCAACCCTTTTGTTTTTAGGTTTTTGCGCGCTCTTTGGGTTCTCTGAATTGGAAGCACCTCTCAGCGTGTTGCCGGTGTAATAATTCGACACGACACGGCACGGCACAGCGCAGCGCTGCATGATTTGGATTACGGCCGTCGATATTTTTAGGTTGTGCCTAGGCTTAGCTTCCTCAGATCAATCATTATTCAGAGTGCTTGATAGGACATGCTTTCATTTCATCGGTCGCCCCCTTAACCCATTTGGTCTTCCTACTAGTCGCTGTCTCCGGCGAACAACGCAAGGGTCAGGACGCGCGCGATGGTGTTCAGAAGAGGTTGTATTTTCTTGCCATGATAGTGATTATTCCAAACGGCACTGTTGTTTCTTCAGGCCATCCATTTGTCTTTAACGCAATGATGCAGTGGACATACAGCGGTCTGAGTTTTCGGAGCAACTCCAATGGAGCGACCCATTTTGTCTGCCTGCGTTCGTTTAAATTGGCGCGGACAAAAGTAACGGCCCAACGCGCCGCGCGTCTCCTCGCCGTCCGTCGCGTCTCTACCCGGCGGCCACCCAACCGCCACGGTCAACATAATTTATGACGACCGTCCACCTTGGGCCCACGCGTCAGCGACGGCGGTCGTCCTTTTTTAAGCCGGGCGTGCGACGGGGCCGTCCTCATCCACTTACCACTCGCCCCACGTCCCCATCTGGCCACCCCTGCCCCCATGCCGGCGACAACCCTATCCACCGCCAGCATGGGTTTCTTCTCCGGTATCGGCAGCAGCCGCAAGGGCAAAGCCCCCGCCCGCCATTCCCCCTCCCTCCCCGCCCTCCCCGCGCCGGCGCGCGCTCTCCGGCAGAGGCAGCGCATCAACGTGCCGTTGCACCAGGCCGAGTGGTACTGGCACCACCGCGTGCCTCTGCCGTACCCGGACGTGACGCTGCCGCATGACTGGCATTTGGATCCGGAGAGGATCCCAGTGCCGGCGGCGCCGCGGACGGCGAGGGCCCATGCGGAGGAGGTGCGGCGCCGGCGGGCATTGCTGACGTCGGAGCAGCGCGCCGACCCGCACTTCGCCGCCGACTCGCCCAACTAGACTCGATGATTCGCCTTTGAGCATGAGAAGGCGAGGCGGCGCGGCGTCCGCGGCGTCGACCACAGCCTGCCGCCGCCCGCACTCGTCGTCCGCGACGAGGACCAGGAGGCCGAGGCCGCCTACCAGGCGGCCATCAAGGAGAGCGAGCAGGAGGAGCGATGGAGGGAGGCGGACGAGGCGGCTTTCGAGGCTGCCATGGCGGAGGCCATGGCCCTCTCCGCAGCAGGCGACTGCGTCATGCCGCCGGTGGCCCCGTCGTCCCCGCCCAAAGCCGAGCCGGAGGAGCCGGCCTACCGCGACCGCTACTCCTGGACCGGAGTAGTGCGCGAGTGGGTCAGCGCTGCATCGATCTGGCTCGGGGCGACGGAGAAGAAGGAGGCGGCCTACCTCGACCACTGGCGCCGCGTTCGGCTGGCCGAGGAGCGACGGGAGGGCAAGCGTCTGCAGATGTTCGAGCGCGAGGCCGACGAGGAGGCGTGCCAGGCCCAGGCAGCGGCGGCAAAGCCCGACATTGCCGCCGTCTGGAACACGGCGTTCCCTTGGGCCGGCCCTGCGCCGACGTTGATCGACCTCACCGGTTCTGATGCAGACGCCGCCGACGATGAGGACGCCTAGGGCAGCACGTCGTTTTGTTTTTAGTGTTTTTATTAATGTAATGTGAACTTTCGCCGGCATTCGTGGCCGGCTTTTATGTTTAATTAAATGCATATATTTATTTTCAAACTGCTCGCAATATTTTTTTGGCGTGCCGACAAAATGGGTCGGGCTAGCGTTGGACGCTCACGCCGACTCAAACACAGCATCAGATGTTTGTGTCCGCCGGGCCGATCCAAATAGAAAAAAAGCGGATAAAAGCGCCGTCCGTTTGGATCGGCCCGTTGGAGTTGCTCTCAGTTTGAGTAAATCTGGTAGTATCTTGCCTGAATTGCATCGTCTTGTCGAATGTCAACGGATGAAAACCACTTCTGCCAAACCCATGTATAGTCATGGCTGAACAGAAAAGAGAAGCTGGTGCCAAACAATACAAGTATAACCTGCAACACGATGCTCGTAGTACTATAAAATGGCACCATTAAAAGGGAGACGTCGATGGATAATGCTGCGGTCGCCTCTCCGCAAGGGAATTAACGGCCCATAACGTGTCGCTTCCCTTTGTTGGGTTCGCCCGGTTTTCTGTTAAGTGTCAACTTCGGCCATGAAAGAAACCCTGCAAGTTGCGCCTGTCGTGCTCCTCCATTACTCTCCCCCCACAAATTGCCCCGAACATATTTTTTGTTGCTAATTGGTCCCCTTCATTTCGCCACACCAGATAACACCAAGAAATGAGCAAGGCGAATACCGAAATTCGGCCGACTTAACATCACTGTTGAATAGCAGGTGACAACTAATCAAAATGACATATGAACGACAGGGAAACCGGATATTTAGGGCCTGTTCGGAGGGCCTCCGCTCCACGAGGCCGCTCCCGGAGTCGACGGGAGTTGTAGTTAAAAAGTACGGAGCGAGAGAAACGGTACTCTGCAGATTCTAAAATACTGCGGAGCGGGTGGACTACCGAACGACCCCTTATATATGGTTGATTGAAAAGTAAACCCCTCTTGCTCCATCGCTTCTCCGAGCTTGCGAGAATTCAGCGCAATCGGCATGCGACATGTACAGAAAACATTCAGACTTTCAGAGGCTTGCGACCCGCTCTGCAAACTGAATTCCTCGCTCTTTTTCCCGGAGAGTCGACGGGCAGGGGGATGGGGGTGCTGATCGGTGCCTGGCATCAGGCATTGAGTTGCCAGACTGACTAATTAACACTATTACCACAGGGTGCTTGCTTACTTACTAAATCGGCCCTCCTCCTCGTCTTGTTATTATGGACCGGTGCTACCAAACCGAGCTGCATTCCATGTCGGCGTCGGGGTCTCTACTGCGCCGCGGCCGCGATCGAGGACGACGACCGGGAGGGCCACGCCGAGGGCGGCCTCCAGGAGGCCGCCTGCTGTTGCTTGCGCCTCTTGGGGTCCTCGAGCTCCGAGGTCAGCATCTCGAACATCACCTGCACGTCCTTGTATCCACAGGTCTGCACGTCCTCGTGAAGCTTCAGTATGCTGCCTCCACTGCCTGCACGCACGAACGCACGGGTTGGTTTCAGATAAGGGTTTTGTTGTCACTGTCATGGGTTCCTCCCCACACTTTGTTAGTGGAGAGGAAAGCAGGAGCTATGCTCTGCTGGCTTCTTCTGCACCTTAGGAATTCGGGGGGGGGGGGGGGGGGGGGGGGGGTGAAAGATATGTGACACTCGTTGCCACTCGTGCGAATGGAATGACACCTCAGCTTTTTTTAATGGAATAATGACACCTCAGCTTGTTGTGTATACTTGTTCCCTTTCTCCTTTCTTTCCCACTAATTTCATGATTTTTTTAGCAACAAAGTGACTTTTTCTTTGAACGGCAACAGAGTGACTTTATTATTAACTAAAGAAAGAGATTATATTTGGTTGAAAGAACTAAAAAAACAGGAGTACACATTAAATCTTTTTGATGTCATCATCTCCTACTGGCTATTTTTTATTTTTTGAGAACATCTCCTACTTCACTTTTACCTTGCACAAACGGCGAACTAGCAAGTAGATTGGGCCCTAAGAAAGTGTTGTTCCCCCAGGTCCATTCCTTTCCTGGCAGGTCGAACAACTTGGCAATTGGCGTCATGGGCCTAGCACAAATGGCAAAGCCACTAAGGCCCGTGTACTAAAGTTCTAGTATCTATTAATAAGACCTTGGGGCCCTAAACAATAATGGGCTTCCACTTCCACCACTGGCAATATAACCGAAGCTGCCGAGTCGAGGGTGTTTTTTATTCCTCTGGATAAAAAGGGCGGGCGATGTAAAGAACACAACAGCACACACAGCATTATTGGCACGCACAGAAACACCAGAAGCTATCTAGACAAGGAAAAAACTCCCAGAAGAGGAAGTAAAAGATATTCGATATTCTTCTACCCTCACCTCACCCCCAGCAAAAAAAGAAGGGGAAAAAAGTGAGACCAACGGGGTAAAGGGAGACATTCGATATTCTTCTACCGCGAGATCGACGGCTAAACGCACCCCGTCATGCATCCTTATCTAGAAACCGCATGCGCCTTTTCCTCAGCTAGCCAAGAACATTCCCCGCCTCGGGTTCTCACCACGAAGCTTCTTCGCCTCCTTTTCCACTACCTAAGACTTTACCACAAAGGCGCACGACACGCATGAATATATATAGTACGCCCTTTATTCCCAGCCCCAAGCGAGACCGATGGAGCGCCGCAAGTTCACTTACACGGTGACGTGTGGCTTTTTTTTATGGGATGGTAATGCATACCATGGTGAGTGACGTGACTCCATGTTGCTGCAACGAACGGCTGGGGACAAAAAGAAAAGGAGATAGCTCCACAAAGATACAAAACAAAAATGTAAAGGTTGCCATCGCCTATTGGCCGGCTATCATCACCCCGATCTCCAAAAAAACTGCTATCATCGCACTGTTCCAACAGAAAAAAGATGTAGACGCCATGGGCGGCTCCGGTGGCCTGCGGCGTTCTTCCCGGGGCCCCGGTTTGATTTGTGCACACGATCATTGCGCCTACGAGTACCGGTATTACGATACAGTGTCCTACGATGATCCTGCCATAGGTCCATACCATAAGCTCGAGTTCTAGACAAGTTGGTGGACACTATCTCCCAATGATTGTGTGGTTGAGTGTCACATTTCCATAGAAAACCTCCTGATGACCGGAAGAGAACCTTGCGCACCGCCGCAGCCGCAAAAGCTCGGTTCAGACGGCACGAGCTTAGCTGAATTATTGGAGGGCAATGGCAATGCACACTTGCTAAGACAAGTATCTCAAGACCACAGCCAGACAAGGGAAGCTGCGAGAGATGAGGACACCACAAGCAGTACTGCTACCACTTTTTCTCCCTATAGATAGATTTGCACGGTGTCAAGGAAGATCTGTGCAGGTGTGTGGCAAAGATAATCCATCAGTAATTATTAACCGTGCGGCAAATATCAGAGGCGCATCGTAGTAAACGAGCAGGCCCACGACACTTGTCGGCGCGCGCCTACTGAATATGGACGGTACCGGCTGGCGGCACAGTGCGGCGGCCAGTGCCAAGTACTGGCGACGAGATCTCACACTGTGCGGCGCTGCTAATTCATTCCTCGCACTTGCAGGCTGCTGCCAAGTTCCTTGTACGTACAGTTGCGTACCGACAGGGGAGGTTGACTTCCTCGGCAGAGCATTCAGTCTCGTGCAAGTGCAGAGCAGTGTTATTTTGAAGAGAAGTATACCTAACTGAACCCGTTGAAACTGCAAAGAAATTTTCAGCATGGGTGGTCGGCAGCAGAAATTGAGAAAGAGGTCGCCAGGCTTTTCACCCCGGGGCCCGCGTGTGTTAGAATATGTGAGGGGAGGAGCTAGATTTGGGAGGGAGGACGCTAGTGCGAGATGACGGGGCGCGGAGGTGTGGCTTCTAGACTGAAACTGCAAAGTCCAATCCGATCTGTATTTTAGTGGAGAGGAACCGCATTCCAAAATGGATTAGTCTTTGACCCGTGCAGTAAATTAAACTGACGAGCGTGGTCAATGCCGTAGGGGCGAAGAATTTGCCGATTAAAGTAAGTTCGATCCGATTATTATACCACCACTACTGTAGTACTAGAAAACAGCTGCAGGATTCAGTGGTTTCTTGCGGAGGATGTATAATAAACTGACTAATTACGCAGACTGAAGCGTCAGCTAACCGCTACCGAACTCTGATAAGTTTCTTAAGTTTTGGATCAGGAGAGGGAAAGATGAAGAAGAAAATTATAAGCATGGCTTGGCTATGACTGTACTGTTAAGTATGAAATTCTCTGTTCATCTAAGAAATTGCAGTTTTATCCTGAATAAACCTCAGGCACGCGCGTGTCACCTACCTAGAATTCTAGATGCTGCTGTTTTGTCCCGCAGAGTGGAGTGGTAAAAACAATCTACGAGTGAATTCCGCAGTGATCGTGGGAAGTGGGAACTCAACTGACTAAACTGAAGCAGGAGGTGTCGCTCTGCGTGTGGCAACTATAAACCTCTAATTCAGGGCAACTGACTCAACTGATCAAAACAGCCTACTACGCATCTGATCTGCGTGCTAGCCGTGCCCAGGGCCACGGATCGGCCAATGGACGACGGCGAGGACTCGACGTGGAGAGGGGCGGTGGCGGCGGCGCGTACCTGTCTTGCGGGAGCGGACGCGGGTGGAGACGGCGGCGAGCGCGCGGCGCGCGGGGAAGACGACCTTCTTGCGCCACCAGGCCATCATCGCGCGCACGGGCGCCGGTATCCTCGCGGCGGCGGCCAGCCTCGACGCCCACCTCGCTCGCTCGCTCTCGCTCTGGCTGGGTGGTTCGGGATGGGATTTTGATCTCGAAACGAATCGAATCGAACGCGCCCCTCCTGTCCTGGACTGACGCCGCGCGGGCTGATGGGTACTGTTGGGCTGCTGTTTATAGGCGAAGGCGGGGCAGCGGCGCTGGTTGTTGGTTGGTTGCACTCGCTGCGTTTTGGATCCGTGTGCTCTCCTCTGCTCTGCTCTGCCTTTTTATCCCTCGCGTGCCTAGGCTAGGGCTTTGCTGCTATCCGCACCCCAGGCCCCTGCAAAAAATGTATGGGTACATAGAATATGTATGTCTAATACATATTCCATCTGCCATGTGTTTATTGGTTCACCACGAATTTTAGGTCAAATTTTCAATCATAGTATATATTTGACTAGCCAAATATCTCTACCATTGAAGGGAGGTTGGCGTTGGTACGTCACCAAATGCGGTTTGGTCCCTCCCCATTCGTTTGGAATAATCTAAACCAAATCATGTTTTTCTTACCTTACTCTAGTGAAAACCCGGCACTAAATCAATCAAATCTTACTAAAATCATGGCCTGCATTAACTCAATTAACTAGATCAAATTTTACTTGTCTTCTCCTACTCATGCTCAAATCAAACCAAATCCTACCAAAATCTAGAATATGATTTCCTACAAAAAAAATCTGGAATATGATGGGTGTAGCGTATATGTCAGACACGATGGTGTTGAACCATTAGAATATGTATGCCCCCGTTTGCAACACACGAAAAAATAGCTGGTTAGTTTTATGCTGGAATAACTATACTTATATTTAGTCAAATCCATGGTCAGAGTTTGATCCGAAATATGAGGTTGACTAATAAACTTAGACAAATTAAGTACCCTAAACTGTTTCTTAATATTGTAAGTACAACATAACATAGATGCACATAGGCTCACGCTCATCTACTGAATTTTAGGCTCGGAAAGCTTCAAGATTAACGGAGTCACGATAAAGATCATTCCACCGACTATAATATCATCATGCTGAAAATGTAAGGCGCTTTAATGAGATGCAAGTGCAGTAAATGCACAGTTTAGTCCATGATGAACTAGGCATTCAACCAATGTTTCAATCTTGAGCCACTCTAAACTACGGAGATTTCAACACGTGGTACAATTATGATTATACATTGATCCGTCTCCCACCACCCTCCCCATGACCCCGTTCATCAAAGTGTGCTAGGGTGTGGTAGGATTGTTTTCTTATTAATACCATAATCATGTGATGTTTTTTAGTAAATTGCAGGTTCTATAGAAGATATATTTTTCGTGGCTCCTTGCAGATTAAGGACGGGCTACTCGGATGTTACTATTGCCAAAAGTCACACGCCAACACACAATCATCTCACGCTTTCAATTATGGAAAATTCTAGAGTGTGATCTGTTGAATTTCGTAGAAAACACGCTTGGGATTGTTTCTTATGTGCCCATAAAGTTTGAAGATGGTGAATGCACGCTCAATGAAGTGGATTGTAGTAGAATGTGATTTCTATAGAAAATGTATATTTTGTGGCTCGTCACGAACTATTGACGGGCTAGGTACTTGGATACTATTTTCAAAAAGGTGCACTCCAGTGCATGATACGTTTCCAACGTATCTATAATTTTTGATTGCTCCATACTATATTATCTACTGTTTTGGACATTATTGGGCTTTGTTATCCACTTTTATATTATTTTTGGGACTAACCTATTAACCGGAGGCCCAGCCCAGAATTGCTGTTTTTTACCTGTTTTAGGGTTTCGAAGAAAAGGAATATCAAACGGAGTCCAAATGGAATAAAACCTTCGGGAACGTGATTTTCTCACCGAATACAACTCATGAGACTTGGACCCTACGTCAAGCCAATTAACAAGAGGCCATGAGGTAGGGGGCGCGCCTGCCACCTCCCCCCCCCCCAGGCGCGCCCTCCACCCTCGTGGGCCCCCTGTTGCTCCACCGACGTACTTCTTCCTTCTATATATACCCACGTACCCCCAAACGATCAGAACAGGAGTCAAAACCCTAATTCCACCGCCGTAACTTTCTGTATCCACGAGATCCCATCTTAGGGCCTGTTTCGGAGCTCCGCCGGAGGGGGCATCGATCACGGAGGGCTTCTACATCAACACCATAGCCTCTCCGATGAAGTGTGAGTAGTTTACTTCAGACCTACGGTCCATAGTTAGTAGCTAGATGGCTTCTTCTCTCTTTTTGGATCTCAATACAATGTTCTCCCCCTCTCTTGTGGAGATCTATTCGATGTAATCTTCTTTTTGCGGTGTGTTTGTTGAGAGCGATGAATTGTGGGTTTATGATCAAGTCTATCTATCAATAATATTTGAATCTTTTTTGAATTCTTTTATGTATGATTGGTTATCTTTGCAAGTCTCTTCGAATTATCAGTTTGGTTTGGCCTACTAGATTGATCTTTCTTGCAATGGGAGAAGTGCTTAGCTTTGGGTTCAATCTTGCGGTGTCCTTTCCCGGTGACAGTAAGGGCAGCAAGGCACGTATTGTATTGTTGCCATCGAGGATAACAAGATGGGGTTTTCTTCATATTGCATGAGTCTATCCCTCTACATCATGTCATCTTGCTTAAGGCGTTACTCTATTTTTAACTTAATACTCTAGATCCATGCTGGATAGCGGTCGATGAGTGGAGTAATAGTAGCAGATGCAGGCAGGAGTCGGTCTACTTGTCTCGGACGTGATGCCTATATACATGATCATACGTAGATATTCTCATAACTATGCTCAATTCTGTCAATTGCTCAACAGTAATTTGTTCACCCACCGTAGAATACTTATGCTCTCGAGAGAAGCCACTAGTGAAACCTATGGCCCCCGGGTCTATCTTTATCATATTAATCTCCTACTACTTAGTTATTTACTTTGCCATTTACTTTGCCTTTATTTTACTTTGCATATTTATCATAAAAATACCAAAAATATTATCTTATCATATCTATCAGATCTCACTCTCGTAAGTGGCCCTATAGGGATTGAGAACCATATTTGTGTTGGTTGCGAGGATTTATTTGTTTTGTACAGGTACGAGGGACTCGCGCATAGCCTCCTACTGGATTGGTACCTTGGTTCTCAAAAATTGAGGGAAATACTTACGCTACTTTGCTGCATCATCCCTTCCTCTTCGGGGAAAACCAACGCAATGCTAAAAGAGGTAGCAAGAAGGATTTCTGGCGCCGTTGCCGGGGAGGTCTACGCAAAAGTCAACATACCAAGTACCGATCACACACCCTTATCTCCCGCATTACATTATTTGCCATTTGCCTCTCGTTTTCCTCTCCCCCCAATTCACCCTTGCCGTTTTATTCGCCCTCTCTCTCTCTCTCTATCCTCCCTCTCTTTCTCTATTTGCCCCTTTTTGTCTACTTGCTTTTTGTTTGCTTGTTTGTCGCAATGGCTCAAGATAATACTAAATTGTGTGACTTCACCGATACCAACAACAATGATTTTATTAGCACTCCGATTGCTCCTCTTACCAATGCTGAATCTTGTGAAATTAATACTGCTTTGCTGAATCTTGTCATGAAAGATCCGTTCTCCGGCCTTCCTAGTGAAGATGCCGCTACCCATCTAACTAGCTTCGTTGATTTGTGTGACATGCAAAAGAAGAAAGATGTGGATAATGATATTGTTAAATTGAAGCTATTTCCTTTTTTGCTTAGAGATCGTGCTAAAGCTTGGTTTTCGTCTTTGCCTAAAAATAGTATTGATTCATGGAACAAGTGCAAAGGTGCTTTTATCTCTAAGTATTTTCCTCCCGCAAAGATCATCTCTCTTAAAAACGATATTATGAATTTTAAGCAACTTGATCATGAACATGTTGCGCAAGCTTGGGAGAGAATGAAACTAATGATACGTAATTGCCCTACTAATGGTTTAAATTTGTGGATGATTATACAAAAATTTTATGCCGGATTGAATTTTGCTTCTAGAAATCTTTTGGATTCGGCCGCGGGAGGCACTTTTATGGAAATCACCTTACGAGAAGCTACTAAACTCCTAGATAATATTATGGTTAATTATTCTCAATGGCATACTGAAAGATCTACTAATAAAAAGGTGCATGCGATAGAAAAAATTAATGTTTTGAGTGGAAAGATGGATGAACTTATGAAATTATTTGCTAATAAGAGTGACTCTTCTGATCCTAATGATATGCCCTTGTCTACTTTGATTGAGAATAATAATGAATCTATGGATGTGAATTTTGTTGGTAGGAACAATTTTGGTAATAATGCGTATAGAGGAAATTTCAATCCTAGGCCTTATCCTAGTAATCCCTCTAATAATTATGGTAATTCCTACAACAATTCCTATGGAAATTATAATAAGATGCCCTCTGATTTTGATTCTAATATTAAATAATTTATTACTTCGCAAAAGAATTTTAATGCTATGATTGAAGAAAAATTGCTTAAGATTGATGATTTGGCTAGGAACGTTGATAGAATTGCTCTTGATGTTGATTCTTTGAAACTTAGATCTATTTCAGCTAAACATGATATCAATGAGTCTCTCAAAGTCATGAGAATTTCCATTGATGAGTGCAAAGAAAGAACCGGATGCGTGCTAAGAAAGATGCCTTTATAAAAGCGTGTTCTTCTAGTTCCTATGAAAATAATGATGAAGATCTAAAAGTTATTGATGTGTCCCCTATTAAATCTTTGTTTTGCAATATGAATCTTGATCATGATGGGACTGAATATGATCCACCTTTACCTAGAAGGCGTTCCAAGAATTCTGAATCTTTTGATCTTGATGCTAAATTTGATAAAAGTGGGATTGAAGAAATTAAAACCCTAGATGTTGCTAAACCCACTATTATGGATTTGAAGGAACTTAACTATGAAAATTGCTCTTTGGTTGATTGTATTTCCTTGTTGCAATCCGTGCTAAATTCTCCTCACGCTTATAGTCAAAATAAAGTGTTTACTAAACATATCGTTGATGCCTTGATGCAATCTTATGAAGAAAAACTTGAATTGGAAGTTTCTATCCTAGAAAACTTTATGATGAGTGGGAACCAACTATTAAAATTAAAATTAAAGATCATGAATGCTATGCTTTATGTGATTTGGGTGCTAGTGTTTCCACGATTCCAAAGACTTTGTGTGATTTGTTAGGTTTCCGTGATTTTGATGATTGCTCTCTAAACTTGCACCTTGAGGATTCCACTATTAAGAAACCTATGGGAAGAATTAATTATGTTCTTATTGTTGCAAATAGGTATTATGTGCCCGTAGATTTTATTGTTCTTGACATAGATTGCAATCCTTCATGTCCTATTATTCTTGGTAGACCTTTCCTTAGAACGATTGGTGCAATTATTGATATGAAGGAAGGAAATATTAGATTCCAATTTCCGTTAAGAAAAGGCATGGAACACTTTCCTAGAAAGAAAATTAAATTACCTTATAAATCTATTATGAGAGCCACTTATGGATTGCCTACCAAAGATGGCAATACCTAGATCCATTCTTGCTTGTTATGCCTAGCTAGGGGCGTTAAACGATAGCACTTGTTGGGAGGCAACCCAATTTTATTTTTATTCCTTGCTTTTTTTTATCCTATTTAGTAATAAATAAATTATCTAGCCTCTGTTTTGGTTATGTTTTTTGTGTTTAATTAGTGTTTGTGCCAAGTACAACCGTTGGGAAGACTTGAGGAAAGTCTTGTTGAACTTGCTGTAAAAAACAGAAACTTTAGCGCTCACGAGAACAGCTGTCATTTTTATTTGGAAAGTGCTATTTAGTTAATTATTTTTGCAGATGATTAATAGATAAATTACTAACGTCCAGAAATTTATTTTAGAATTGTTTGGGTTCCAGATCTTGCGCTAGCTATAGATTACTACAGACTGTTCTGTTTTTGACAGATTCTGTTTTGCGTGTGTTGTTTGCTTATTTTGATGAATCTATGGCTAGTAAATTAGTTTATAAACTATAGAGAAGTTGGAATACAGTAGGTATAACACCCATATAAATAAAGAATGAGTTCATTACAGTACCTTGAATTGTTCTTTTGTTTTCTTTCGCTAACGGAGCTCACGAGATTTTCTACTTTAAGTTTTGTGTTGTGAAGTTTTCAAGTTTTGGGTAAAGATTTGATGGATTATGGAACAAGGAGTGTCAAGAGCCTAATATTGGGGATGCCCATGGCACCCCCAAGATAATCTAAGGACACCTAAAATACAAAGCTTGGGATGCCCCGGAAGGCATCCCCTCTTTCGTCTACTTCTATCGGTAACTTTACTTGGAGCTATATTTTTATTCGCCACATGATATGTGTTTTGCTTGGAGCGTCTTGCATGATTTGAGTCTTTGCTTGTTAGTTTAACACAATCATACTTGCTGTACACATCATTTGAGAGAGCCATACATGATTTGGAATTTTTTAGAATACTCTATGTGCTTCGCTTATATCTTTTAAGTTATATAATTTTGCTCTAGTGCTTCGCTTATACCTTTTAGAGAACGGTGGTGGATTTGTTTTATAGAAACTATTGATCTCTCATGCTTCACTTAGATTATTTTGAGAGTCTTAATAGCATGGTAATTTGCTTAAAATCCTAATATGCTTGGTATGCAAGATTAATAATAAAACTTTCTTATGAGTGTGTTGAATACTAAGAGAAGTTTGATGCTTGATAATTGTTTTGAGATATGGAGGTAATAATATCAAAGTCGTGCTAGTTGAGTAGTTGTGAAATTGAGAAATACTTGTGTTGAAGTTTGCAAGTCCCGTAGCATGCACGTATGGTAAACGTTATGCAACAAATTTGAAACATGAGGTGTTATTTGATTGTCTTCCTTATGAGTGGCGGTCAGGGACGAGCGATGGTCTTTTCCTACCTATCTATCCCCCTAGGAGCATGCGCATAGTACCGAGGTTTTTGATGACTTGTAGATTTTTGCAATAAGTATGTGAGTTCTTTATGACTAATGTTGAGTCCATGGATTATACGCACTCTCACCCTTCCATCCTTGCTAGCCTCTTCGGTACCATGCATTGCCCTTTCTCACATTGAGAGTTGGTGCAAACTTCGCCGGTGCATCCAAACCCCGTGATATGATACGCTCTTTCACACATAAACCTCCGTATATCTTCCTCAAAACAGCCACCATACCTACCTATTATGGCATTTCCATAGCCATTCTGAGATATATTGCCATGCAACTTTCCATCATTTCGTTCATCATGACACATTCATCATTGTCATATTTCTTAGCATGATAATGTAGTTGACATAGTATTTGTGGCAAAGCCATCGTTCATAATTCTTTCATACATGTCACTCTTGGTTCATTACATATCCCGGTACACCGCCGGAGGCATTCGTATAGAGTCATCTTTGTTCTAGTATCGAGTTGTAATCATTGAGTTGTAAATAAATAGAAGTGTGATGACCATCATTTTCTAGAGCATTGTCCCATGTGAGGAATAAAAAAAGAGAGAGAAGGCCCAAAAAAAGAGAAAGGCCACAAAAAAAGAAAATGCCAAAAAAGAAAAAAAAGAAAAAGAGATAAGGGACAATGTTACTATCCTTTGCCACACTTGTGCTTCAAAGTAGCACCATGATGTTCATAGTAGAGAGTCTCTCATGTTATCACTTTCATATACTAGTGGGAATTTTTCATTATAGAACTTGGCTTGTATATTCCAACAATGGGCCTCCTCAAGTGCCCTAGGTCTTCGTGAGCAAGCAAGTTGGATGCACACCCACTAGTTTATGTTGTTGAGCTTTCATACATTTATAGCTCTAGTGCATCCGTTGCATGGCAATCCCTACTCCTTGCATTAACATCAATCGGTGGGCATCTCCATAGCCCATTGATTAGCCTCGTTGATGTGAGACTTCCTCCTTTTTTGTCTTCTCCGCATAACCCCCCTCATTATATTCTATTCCACCTATAGTGCTATGTCCATGTCTCGCGCTCATATATTGCGTGAAAGTTTATAGGTTTGAGATTACTAAAGTATGAAACAATTTCTTGGCTTGTCATCGGGGTTGTGCATGATGATAGCATTCTTGTGTGACGAAAATGAAACATGACTAAACCATATGATTTTGTAGGGATGAACTTTCTTTGGCCATGTTATTTTGAGAAGACATAATTGCTTAGTTAGTATGCTTGAAGTATTATCATTTTTATGTCAATATGAACTTTTGTCTTAAATCTTTCGGATCTGAATATTCATACCACAATTAAGAAGAAGTACATTAAAATTATGCCAAGTGGCACTCCGCATCAAAAAATTTGTTTTTATCATTTACCTACTCGAGGACGAGCAGGAATTAAGCTTGGGGATGCTTGATACGTCTCCAACGTATCTATAATTTTTGATTGCTCCATGCTATATTATCTACTGTTTTGCACATTATTGGGCTTTGTTATTCACTTTTATATTATTTTTGGGACTAACCTATTAACCGGAGGCCCAGCCCAGAATTGTTGTTTTTTACCTGTTTTAGGGTTTCGAAGAAAAGGAATATCAAACGGAGTCCAAACAGAATGAAACCTTCGGGAATGTGATTTTCTCACCGAATACAACTCAGGAAACTTGGACCCTACGTCAAGCCAATTAACAGGAGGCCACGAGGTAGGGGGCGCGCCTGCCCCCCCCAGGGGCGCCCTCCACCCTCGTGGGCCCCCTGTTGCTCCACCGATGTACTTCTTCCTCCTATGTATACCCATGTACCCCCAAACGATCAGAACAGGAGCCAAAACCCTAATTCCACCGCCGTAACTTTCTGCATCCACGAGATCCCATCTTGGGGCCTGTTCCGGAGCTCCGCCGGAGGAGGCATCGATCACGGAGGGCTTCTACATCAACACCATAGCCTCTACGATGAAGTGTGAGTAGTTTACTTCAGACCTACAGGTCCATAGTTAGTAGCTAGTGTTGGGGAACGTAGTAATTTCAAAATTTTCCTACGCACACGCAAGATCATGGTGATGCATAGCAACGAGAGGGAGAGTGTTGTCCACGTACCCTCGTAGACCGAAAGCGGAAGCGTTAGAACAACGCGGTTGATGTAGTCGTACGTCTTCACGATCCGACCGATCCAAGTACCGAACGCACGGCACCTCCGAGTTCAGCACACGTTCAGCTCGATGACGTCCCGCGAACTCCGATCCAGCAGAGCTTCACGGGAGAGTTCTGTCAGCACGACGGCGTGGTGACGGTCATGATGTTGCTACCGACGTAAGGCTTCGCCTAAGCACCGCTACGATATGACCGAGGTGGAATATGGTGGAGGGGGGCACCACACACGGCTGGGAGAGATCAACTGATCAACTTGTGTGTCTAGAGGTGCCCCCTGCCCCTGTATATAAAGGAGCAAGGGGGGAGGCCGGCCGGCCCTCTATGGGCGCGCCAGGAGGAGTCCTCCTCCTAGTAGGAGCAGGACTCTCCTTTCCTAGTACTAGGAGGAGGAAAGGAAGGAGGAGAAGGAGAAGGAAGGAAAAGGAGGAAAGGAGGGCCGGCCCCCTAGTCCAATTCGGTTTGGGCTAGGGGGGCGCGCGCCCTGCCTCCTCTCTTCCACCACTTGGCCCATGAGGCCCATTACTTCTTCCTCGTATTTCCGTAACTCCCCGGTACCCCCGAAAATACCCGAATCACTCGGAACCTTTCTGATGTCCGAATATAGTCGTCCAAATATTGATCTTTACGTCTCGACCATTTCGAGACTCCTCGTCATGTCCCCGTTCTCATCCGGGACTCCGAACTACCTTCGGTACATCAAATCTCATAAACTCATAATACAATCGTCACCGAAACTTTAAGCGTGCGGACCCTACGGGTTCGAGAACTATGTAGACATGACCGAGACATGTCTCCGGTCAATAACCAATAGCGGAACCTGGATGCTCATATTGGCTCCCACATATTCTACGAAGATCTTTATCGGTCAGACCGCATAACAACATACGTTGTTCCCTTTGTCATCGGTATGTTACTTGCCCGAGATTCGATCGTCGATATCTCAATACCTAGTTCAATCTCATTACCGGCAAGTCTCTTTACTCGTTCTGTAATACATCATTCCGCAACTAACTCATTAGTTGCAATGCTTGCAAGGCTTAAATGATGTGCATTACCGAGAGGGCCCAGAGATACCTCTCCGACAATCGGAGTGACAAATCCTAATCTCGAAATACGCCAACCCAACAAGTACCTTTGGAGACACCTGTAGAGCACCTTTATAATCACCCAGTTGGTTGTGACGTTTGGTAGCACACAAAGTGTTCCTCTGGTAAACGGGAGTTGCATAATCTCATAGTCATAGGAACATGTATAAGTCATGAAGAAAGCAATAGCAACAAACTAAACGATCAAGTGCTATGCTAACGGAATGGGTCAAGTCAATCACATCATTCTCCTAATGATGTGATCTCGTTAATCAAATGACAACTCATGTCTATGGTTAGGAAACATAACCATCTTTGATCAACGAGCTAGTCAAGTAGAGGCATACTAGTGACACTCTGTTTGTCTATGTATTCACACATGTATTATGTTTCTGGTTAATACAATTCTAGCATGAATAATAAACATTTATCATGATATAAGGACATAAAAATATCTTTATTATTGCCTTTAGGGCATATTTCCTTCAATCTCCCACTTGCACTAGAGTCAATAATCTAGTTCACATCGCCATGTGATTTAATACCAATAGTTCACATCACCATGTGATTAACACCCATAGTTCACATCGACATGTGACCAACACCCAAAGGGTTTACTAGAGTCAATAATCTAGTTCACATCGCTATGTGATTAACACCCAAAGAGTACTGAGGTGTGATCATGTTTTGCTTGTGAGAGAAGTTTAGTCAACGGGTCTGCCACATTCAGATCCGTAAGTATTTTGCAAATTTCTATGTCAACAATGCTCTGCATAGAGCTACTCTAGCTAATTGCTCCCACTTTCAATATGTATCCAGATTGAGATTTAGAGTCATCTGGATCAGTGTCAAAATTTGCATCGACGTAACCCTTTACGACAAACCTTTTGTCACTTCCATAATAGAGAAACATATCCTTATTCCACTAAGGATAATTTTGACCAATGTCCAGTGATCTACTCCTAGATCACTATTGTACTCCTTTGCCAAACTCAGGGCAGGGTATACAATAGGTCTGGTACACAGCATGGCATACTTTATAGAACCTATGGCTGAGGCATAGGGAATGACTTTCATTCTCTCTCTATCTTCTGCCGTGGTCGGGTTTTGAGTCTTACTCAACTTCACACCTTGTAACACAGGCAAGAACTCCTTCTTTGACTGTTCCATTTTGAACTACTTCAAAATCTTGTCAAGGTATGTACTCATTGAAAAACTTATCAAGCGTCTTGATCTATCTCTATAGATCTTGATGCTCAATATGTAAGCAGCTTCACCGAGGTCTTTCTTTGAAAAAACTCCTTTCAAACATTCCTTTATGCTTTGCAGAATAATTCTACATCATCTCCGATCAACAATATGTCATACATATACTTATCAGAAATGATGTAGTGCTCCCACTCACTTTCTTGTAAATACAGGCTTCACCGCAAGTCTGTATAAAACTATATGCTTTGATCAACTTATCAAAGCGTATATTCCAACTCCGAGATGCTTGCACCAGTCCATAGATGGATCGCTGGAGCTTGCATATTTTGTTAGTACCTTTAGGATCGACAAAACCTTCTGGTTGCATCATATACAACTCTTCTTTAATAAATCCTATTAAGGAATGCAGTTTTGTTTATCCATTTGCCAGATTTCATAAAATGCGGCAATAGCTAACATGATTCGGACAGACTTAAGCATAGATACGAGTGAGAAATTCTCATCGTGGTCAACACCTTGAACTTATCGAAAACCTTTTTGTGACAATTCTAGCTTTGTAGATAGTAACACTACTATCAGCGTCCGTCTTCCTCTTGAAGATCCATTTAATCTCAATGGCTCGCCGATCTTTGGGCAAGTCAATCAAAGTCCATACTTTATTCTTATACATGGATCTCATCTCAGATTTCATGGCCTCAAGCCATTTCGCGGAATCTGGGCTCATCATCGCTTCCTCATAGTTCGTAGGTTCGTCATGGTCAAGTAACATGACCTCCAGAACAGGATTACCGTACCACTCTGGTGCGGATCTCACTCTAGTTTACCTACGAGGTTCAGTAGTAACTTGATCTGAAGTTACATGATCATCATCATTAGCTTCCTCACTAATTGGTGTAGTAGTCATAGGAACAGATTTCTGTGATGAACTACTTTCCAATAAGGGAGTAGGTACAGTTACCTCATCAAGTTCTACTTTTCTCCCACTCACTTCTTTCGAGAGAAACTCCTTCTCTAGAAAGGATCCATTCGCAGCAATGAAAATCTTGCCTTCGGATCTGTGATAGAAGGTGTACCCAACATTTTCTTTTGGGTATCCTATGAAGACGCACTTCTCCGATTTAGGTTTGAGCTTATCAGGTTGAAACTTTTTCACATAAGCATTGCAACCTCAAACTTTAAGAAACGACAACTTAGGTTTCTTGCCAAACCATAGTTCATATGGTGTCGTCTCAACGGATTTAGATGGTGCCCTATTTAACGTGAATGTAGCTGCCTCTAATGCATAACCTCAAAACTATAGTGGTTAATCGGTAAGAAACATCATAGATTGCACTATATCCAATAATAGTATGGTTATGACGTTCGGACACACCATTATGTTGTGGTGTTCCAGGTGGCACGATTTTGTGAAACTATTCCACATTGTTGAAGACCAAACTCGTAACTCAAATATTTGTCTCAGCGATCAGATCGTAGAAACTTTATTTTCTTGTCACGATGATTTTCCACTTCACTCTGAAGTTTTTGAACTTTTCAAATGTTTCAGACTTATGTTTCATCAAGTAGATATACCCATATCTGCTCAAATCATCTGTGAAGGTCAGAAAATAACGATACCCGCCGCGAGCCTCAACATTCATCGGACTGCATACATCAGTATGTATTATTTCCAATAAGTCAGTTGCTTGCTCCATTGTTCCAGAGAACAGAGTCTTAGTCATCTTGCCCATGAGGCACGGTTCGCAAGCATCAACTGATTCATAATCAAGTGATTCCAAAAGCCCATCAGCATGGATTTTCTTCATGCGCTTTACACCAATATGACCTAAACGGCAGTGCCACAAATAAGTTGCACTATCATTATTAACTTTGCATCTTTTGGCTTCAATATTATGAGAATGTGTATCACCACAATCGAGATCCAACAAACCATTTTCATTGGGTGTATGACCATAGAAGGTTTTATTCATGTAAACAGAACAACAATTTATTCTCTTACTTAAATGAATAACCGTATTGCAATAAACATGATCAAATCATATTCATGCTCAACGCAAACACCAAATAACACTTATTTAGGTTCAACACTAATCCCGAAAGTATAGGGAGTGTGCGATGATGATCATATCAATCTTGGAACCACTTCCAACACACATCGTCACTTCACCCTTAACTAGTCTCTGTTCATTCTGCAACTCCCGTTTCGAGTTACTACTCTTAGCAACTGAACCAGTATCAAATACCGAGGGGTTGCTACGAACACTAGTAAAATACACATCAATAATCTGTATATCAAATATACCTTTGTTCACTTTGCCATCCTTCTTATCCGCCAAATACTTGGGGCAGTTCCGCTTCCAGTGACCAGTCCCTTTGCAGTAGAAGCACTTAGTCTCAGGCTTAGGACCAGACTTGGGCTTCTTCACTTGAGCAGCAACTTGCTTGCCGTTCTTCTTGAAGTTCCCTTTCTTTCCCTTTGCCCTTTTCTTGAAACTAGTGGTCTTGTTAATCATCAACACTTGATGCTCTTTCTTGATTTCTACCTTCATCGATTTCATCATCATGAAAAGCTCGGGAATCGTTTTCATCATCCCTTGCATACTATAGTTCATCACGAAGTTCTACTAACTTGGTGATGGTGACTAGAGAATTCTGTCAATCACTATTTTATCTGGAAGATTAACTCCCACTTGATTCAAGCGATTGTAGTACCCAGACAATCTGAACACATGCTCACTGCTTGAGCTATTCTCCTCCATCTTTTAGCTATAGAACTTGTTGGAGACTTCATATCTCTCAACTCGGGTATTTGCTTGAAATATTAACTTCAACTCCTGGAACATCCATATGATCCATGACGTTCAAAACGTCTTTGAAGTCCCGATTCTAAGCTGTTAAGCATGGTGCACTAAACTATCAAGTAGTCATCATATTGAGCTAGCCAAACGTTCATGACGTCTGCATCTGCTCCTGCAATAGGTCTGTCACCTAGCGGTGCATTAAGGACATAATTCTTCTGTGCAGCAATGAGGATAAACCTCAGATCACGGATCCAATCCGCATCATTGCTACTAACATCTTTCAACTTAGTTTTCTCTAGGAACATATCAAAAATAAAACAGGGGAGCTAAACGCGAGCTATTGATCTACAACATAGATATGCTAATACTACCAGGACTAAGTTCATGATAAATTTAAGTTCAATTAATCATATTACTTAAGAACTCCCACTTAGAAAGACATCCCTCTAATCTTCTAAGTGATCACGTGATCCAAATCAACTAAACCATAACCGATCATCACGTGAAATGGAGTAGTTTTCAATGGTGAACATCACTATGTTGATCATATCTACTATATGATTCACGCTCGACCTTTCAGTCTCAGTGTTCCGAGGCCATATCTGCATATGCTAGGCTCGTCAAGTTTAACCTGAGTATTCTGCGTGTGCAAAACTGGCTTGCACCCGTTGTAGATGGACGTAGAGCTTATCACACCCGATCATCACGTGGTGTCTGGGCACGACGAACTTTGGCAACGGTGCATACTCAGGGAGAACACTTTTATCTTGAAATTTAGTGAGAGATCATCTTATAATGCTACCGTCAATTAAAGCAAGATAAGATGCATAAAAGATAAACATCACATGCAATCAAAATATGTGACATGATATGGCCATCATCATCTTGTGCCTTTGATCTCCATCTCCAAAACATCGTCATGATTTCCATCGTCACCGGCATGACACCATGATCTCCATCATCTTGATCTATATCAATGTGTCGTCACATGGTCGTCTCGCCAACTATTGCTCTTGCAACTATTGCTATCGCATAGCGATAATTGTAAAGCAATTATTTGGCGCTTGCATCTTATGCAATAAAGAGACAACCATAAGGCTTCTGTCAGTTGCCGATAACTTCAACAAAACATGATCATCTTATACAACAACTTATATCTCATCACGTCTTGACCATATCACATCACAACATACCCTGCCAAAACAAGTTAGACGTCCTCTACTTTGTTGTTGCAAGTTTTACGTGGCTGCTACGGGCTGAGCAAGAACCGTTCTTACCTACGCATCAAAACCACAACGATAGTTTGTCAAGTTAGTGATGTTTTAACCTTCTCAAGGACCGGGCGTAGTCACACTCGGTTCAACTATAGTTGGAGAAACTGACACCCGCTAGTCACCTGTGGGCATAGCATGGCGGTAAAACCAGTCTCGCGTAAGCATACGCGTAATGTCGGTTCGGGCCGCTTCATCCAACAATATCGCCGAACCAAAGTGTGACATGCTGGTAAGCAGTATGACTTATATCACCCACAACTCACTTGTGTTCTACTCATGCATATGACATCTACGCATAAAACCTGGCTCGGATGCCACTGTGGGGGAACGTAGTAATTTCAAAATTTTCCTACGCACACGCAAAATCATGGTGATGCATAGCAACGAGAGGGAGAGTGTTGTCCACGTACCCTCGTAGACCGAAAGCGGAAGCGTTAGCACAACACGGTTGATGTAGTCGTATGTCTTCACGATCCGACCGATCCAAGTACCGAACGCACGACACCTCCGAGTTCAGCACACGTTCAGCTCAATGACGTCCAGCGAGCTCCGATCCAGCAGAGCTTCATGGGAGAGTTCCGTCAGCACGACAGCGTGGTGACGGTGATGATGTTGCTACCGACGCAGGGATTCGCCTAAGCACCGCTACGATATGACCGAGGTGGAATATGGTGGAGGGGGGCACCGCACACGGCTGGGAGAGATCAACTGATCAACTTGTGGGTCTAGAGGTGCCCCCCTGCCCCTGTATATAAAGGAGCAAGGGGGGAGGCCGGCCGGCCCTCTATGGGCGCGCCAGGAGGAGTCCTCCTCCTCCTAGTAGGAGTAGGACTTCCCTTTCCTACTCCTAATAGGAGGAGGAAAGGAAGGAGGAGAAGGAGAAGGAAGGAGAAGGAGGAAAAGGAGGAAAGGGGGGCCGGCCCCCTAGTCCAATTCGGTTTGGGCTAGGGGGCCGCACGCCCTGCCTCCTCTCTTCCACCACTTGGCCCATGAGGCCCATTACAACTTCCTCGTATTCCCGTAACTCTTCGGTACCCCCGAAAATACCCGAATCACTCGGAACCTTTCCGATGTCCGAATATAGTCGTCCAATATATCGATCTTTACGTCTCGACCATTTCGAGACTCCTCGTCATGTCCCCGATCTCATCTGGGACTCCGAACTACCTTCGGTACATCAAATCACATAAACTCATAATACAATCGTCACCGAAACTTTAAGCGTGCGGACCCTACGGGTTCGAGAACTATGTAGACATGACCGAGACATGTCTCCGGTCAATAACCAATAGCGGAACCTGGATGCTCATATTGGCTCCCACATATTCTACGAAGATCTTTATCGGTCAGACCGCATAACAACATACGTTGTTCCCTTTGTCATCGGTATGTTACTTGCCCGAGATTCGATCGTCGGTATCTCAATACCTAGTTCAATCTCGTTACCGGCAAGTCTCTTTACTCGTTCCGTAATACATCATCCCACAACTAACTCATTAGTTGCAATGCTTGCAAGGCTTAAGTGATGTGCATTACCGAGAGGGCCCAGAGATACCTCTCCGACAATCGGAGTGACAAATCCTAATCTCGAAATACGCCAACCCAACAAGTACCTTCGGAGACACCTGTAGAGCACCTTTATAATCACCCAGTTACGTTGTGACGTTTGGTAGCACACAAAGTGTTCCTCTGGTAAACGGGAGTTGCATAATCTCATAGTCATAGGAACATGTATAAGTCATGAAGAAAGCAATAGCAACAAACTAAACGATCAAGTGCTATGCTAACGGAATGGGTCAAGTCAATCACATCATTCTCCTAATGATGTGATCTTGTTAATCAAATGACAACTCATGTCTATGGTTAGGAAACATAACCATCTTTGATCAATGAGCTAGTCAAGTAGAGGTATACTAGTGACACTCTGTTTGTCTATGTATTCACACATGTATTATGTTTCCGGTTAATAAAATTCTAGCATGAATAATAAACATTTATCATGATATAAGGAAATAAATAATAACTTTATTATTACCTCTAGGTCATATTTCCTTCAGTTAGATGGCTTCTTCTCTCTTTTTGGATCTCAATACAATGTTCTCCCCCTCTCTTGTGGAGATCTATTCGATGTAATCTTCTTTTTGCGGTGTGTTTGTTGAGACCGATGAATTGTGGGTTTATGATCAAGTCTATCTATGAATAATATTTGAATCTTCTCTGAATTCTTTTATGTATGATTGGTTATCTTTGCAAGTCCCTTCGAATTATCAGTTTGGTTTGGCCTATTAGATTGATCTTTCTTGCAATGGGAGAAGTGCTTAGATTTGGGTTCAATCTTGCGGTATCCTTTCCCGGTGACAGTAAGGGCAGCAAGGCACGTATTGTATTGTTGCCATCGAGGATAACAAGATGGGGTTTTCTTCATATTGCATGAGTCTATCCCTCTACATCATGTCATCTTTCTTAAGGCGTTACTCTGTTTTTAACTTAATACTCTAGATGCACGCTAGATAGCGGTCGATGAGTGGAGTAATAGTAGTAGATGCAGGCAGGAGTCGGTCTACTTGTCTCGGACGTGATGCCTATATACACGATCATACCTAGATATTCTCATAACTATGCTCAATTCTGTCAATTGCTCAACAGTAATTTGTTCACCCACCGTAGAATACTTATGCTCTCGAGAGAAGCCACTAGTGAAACATATGGCCCCCGGGTCTATCTTTATCATATTAATCTCCTACTACTTAGTTATTTACTTTGCCATTTACTTTGCCTTTATTTTACTTTGCATCTTTATCATAAAAATACCAAAAATATTATCTTATCATATCTATCAGATCTCACTCTCGTAAGTGGCCCTATAGGGATTGAGAACCCCTATTTGCGTTGGTTGCGAGGATTTATTTGTTTTGTGCAGGTACGAGGGACTCGCGCGTAGCCTCCTACTGGATTGATACCTTGGTTCTCAAAAACTGAGGGAAATACTTACGCTACTTTGCTGAATTTTAATAATTGTTTTCGTGAACCGAAAGTTTCTGGAAATTACAGCAAGATCAAATAATTATCATCCAAGAAGATCCTATAGGTTTAACTTGGCACAAACACTAATTAAAAGATAAAACCACATCTAAACAGAAGGTAGATGGATTATTTATTCCTAAATAGAAAAAAGCAAAAAAACTAAAATGAAATTGGGTTGCCTCCCAACAAGCGCTATCGTTTAACGCCCCTAGCTAGGCATAAAAGCAAGGATAGATCTAGGTATTGCCGTCTTTGGTAGGCAACCCATAAGTGGCTCTAATGATAGATTCATATGGTAATTTTATTTTCTTTCTAGGGAAGTGTTCCATGCCCTTTTTTAACAGAAATTGGAATCTAATATTCCCTTCCTTCATATCAATAATTGCACCAATCGTTCTAAGGAAAGGTCTACCAAGAATAATAGGGCAAGAAGGATTGCAATCAATATCAAGAACGATAAAATCTACGGGCACATAATTCCTATTTGCAACAATAAGAACATCATTAATTCTTCCCATGGGTTTCTTAATAGTGGAATCCGCAAGGTGCAAGTTTAGAGAGCAATCATCAAAATCGCGGAAATCTAGTAAATCACACAAAGTTTTGGGAATAGTGGAAACACTAGCACCCAAATCACATAACGCATAAAATTCATGATCCTTAATCTTAATTTCAATAGTTGGTTCCCACTCATCATAAAATTTTCTAGGGATAGAAACTTCCAACTCAAGTTTTTCTTCATAAGATTGTATCAAGGCATCAACGATATGTTTGGTAAACGCTTTATTTTGACTATAAGCATGAGGAGAATTTAGCACGGATTACAACAAGGAAATACAATTAATTAAATAGAAACTTTCATAATTAAATCCCTTGAAATCCAATATAGTGGGTTTAGCAACATCTAGGGTTTTATTCTTTTCAATCCCACTTTTATCAATTTCATCATCAAGATCTAAATACTCTGAATTTTTGGAACGCCTTCTAGGTAAAGGTGGATCATATTCAGTTTCATCAAGATTCATATTGCAAAACAAAGATTTAATGGGGACACATCAATAACTTTTAGATCTTCATCTTGATTTTCATAGGAATTGGAAGAACACGCTTTAATAAAGGCATCTTTTGTAGCACGCATCCTAGCGGTTCTTTCCTTGTGCTCATCAATGGAAATTCTCATGGCTTTGAGAGACTCATTGATATCATGCTTAGGAGGAATAGATCTAATCTTTAAAGAATCAACATCAAGAGAAATTCTATCAACGTTCCTAGCCAATTCATCAACTTTAAGCAATTTCTCTTCAAGCAAAGCATTAAAATTCTTTTGTGAATTCATAAACTCTTTAACACTAGTCTCAAATTCAGAGGGCATCTTATTAAAATTTCCATAAGAGTTGTTGTAGGAATTTCCATAATTATTAGAAGGATTACTAGGATAAGGCCTAGGATTAAAATTCCCTCTATACGCGTTGTTACCAAAATTATTCCTACCAACAAAATTCACATCCATAGATTCATTATTATTCTCAATCAAAGTAGACAAAGGCATATCATTAGGATCAGAAGAAACACTCTTAGTAGCAAATAATTTCATAAGTTCATCCATCTTTCCACTCAAAACATTAATTTCTTTTATCGCATGCACTTTTTTATTAGTAGATCTTTCAGTGTGCCATTGAGAATAACTAACCATAATATTATCTAGGAGTTTAGTAGCATCTCTTAAAGAGATTTCCATAAAAGTGCCTCCCGCGGCCGAATCTAAAAGATTTCTAGAAGCAAAATTCAATCGGGCATAAAATTTTTGTATGATCATCCATAAATTTAAACCATGAGTAGGACAATTATGTATCATTAATTTCATTCTCTCCCAAGCTTGTGCAACATGTTCATGATCAAGTTGCTTAAAATTCATAATATCATTCCTAAGAGAGATGATCTTAGCGGGAGGAAAATACTTAGAGATAAAAGCATCTTTGCACTTGTTCCAAGAATCAATACTATTTTTAGGTAAAGACGAAAACCAAGCTTTAGCACGATCTCTAAGTGAAAAAGGAAATAACTTCAATTTAACAATATCATTATCGACATCTTTCTTCTTTTGCATATCACATAAATCAACAAAGCTATTCAGATGAGTAGTGGCATCTTCACTAGGAAGGCTGGCGCATTGATCTTTCATAACAAGATTCAACAAAGCGGTATTGATTTCACAAGATTCAGTATTGGTAAGAGGAGCAATCGGAGTGCTAAGGAAATCATTATTGTTGGTATTGGTAAAGTCACACAATTTGGTATTATCTTGAGCCATCGTGACAGACAAGCAATCCAACACACGAGCAAATAAAAAGCAAGCGAGAAAAAGGCAAACGAAAAAGAGAGGGCGAATAAAACGGCAAGGGTGAAGTGGGGGAGAGGAAAACGAGAGGCAAATGGCAAATAATATAATGCGAGAGATAAGGAATTGTGATGGGTACTTGGTATGTTGACTTTTTCGTAGACTCCCCGGCAACGGCGCCAGAAATTCTTCTTGCTACCTCTTGAGCACTGCGTTGGATTTCCTTGAAGAGGAAAGGGTGATGCAGCAGAGTAGAGTAAGTATTTCCCTCAGTTTTTGAGAACCAAGGTATCAATCCAGTAGGAGGCTATGCGCGAGTCCCTCGTACCTACACAAAACAAATAGCTCAACGCAACCAACGCGATTAGGGGTTGTCAAGCCCTTCACGGTCACTTACGAGAGTGAGATCTGATAGAGATGATAGATAATATTTTTGGTATTTTTGATATAAAGATGCAAAGTAAAATAAAAGGGAAAGTAAAAAAGCAAAGCAATAATAAAGTGATTGGAGATTGATATGATGAGAATAGACCCGGGGGCCATAGATTTCACTAGTGGCTTCTCTCAAGAGCATAAGTATTTCTACGGTGGGTGAACAAATTACTGTTGAGCAATTGACACAATTGAGCATAGTTATGAGAATATCTAGGTATGATCATGTATATAGGCATCACGTCCGAGACAAGTAGACCGACTCCTGCCTGCATCTACTACTATTACTCCACTCATCGACCGCTATCCAGCATGCATCTAGAGTATTAAGTTCAAGAAAACAGAGTAACGCCTTAAGCAAGATGACATGATGTAGAGGAATAAATTCATGCAATATGATAAATACCCCATCTTGTTATCCTCGATGGCAACAATACAATACGTGCCTTGCTGCCCCTACTGTCACTGGGAAAGGACACCGCAAGATTGAACCCAAAGCTAAGCACTTCTCCCATTGCAAGAAAAACCAATCTACTAGGCCAAACCAAACTGATAATTCGAAGAGACTTGCAAAGATAACCAATCATACATAAAAGAATTCAGAGAAGATTCAAATATTGCTCATAGATAATCTTGATCATAAACCCACAATTCATCGGTATCAACAAACACACCGCAAAAAGAAGATTACATCGAATAGATCTCCACGAGAGAGGGGGAGAATATTGTATTGAGATCCAAAAAGAGAGAAGAAGACATCTAGCTACTAACTATGGACCCGAAGGTCTGAGGTAAACTACTCACACTTCATCTGAGGGGCTATGGTGATGATGTAGAAGCCCTCCGTGGTGGATTCCCCTTCCGGCGGAGCTCCGGAACAGGCCCCAAGATGGGATCTCGTGGGTACAGAAGGTTGCGGCGGTGGAATTAGGTTTTTGGCTTCGTATCTGATCGTTTGTGGGTGCGTAGGTATTTATAGGAGGAAGGAGCACGTCGGTGGAGCTTCGAGGGGCCCACGAGGCAGGGGGGCGCGCCCTACACCCTCGTGACCGCATCTCTTCTTTCTTGACGGAGGGTCCAAGTCTCCTAGATCATATTTGTTGAGAAAATCACGTTCCGGAAGGTTTCATTCCATTTGGACTCCGTTTGATTCCATTTCTTCGACACACTGAAATAGGCAAAAAAAACAGCAATTCTGGGCTAGGCCTCCGGTTAATAGGTTAGTCCCAAAAGTAATATAAAAGTGAAAAATAAAGCTCAATATGGTCCAAAACAGTAGATAATATAGCATGGAGCAATCAAAAATTATAGATACGTTGGAGACGTATCAGCTGCATCAACAAACGGCACAAAGGGCTACCGCCTTGCTTGAGCAACCTCGTCGAGTTTCCACTCCAGCCACGACTTCCGCGATGCATCGACCGTTACGACTGTGGGGGTGCCCGTCGGCTTGCCTTTGGATTCTTCTTCAGTCTCACCGTCTGCGTCGCTACCGTTGTGACTGCGGGGGGTGTTGAGTAACGTGATTGTATTGGATACATAGGATAGACTAGGAAAGTATTCTGGCTTGTCTTGTACTCCAAGTAGATCATGTACTCCTATATATATGCCCACGAGGCTCAAACAATACAACGAACTATTCCACCAAATCCCTTTCTCCCTTCTAACATTTCCAACATTAGGTTAGTTTTTTTTTTTAGGGTAACATTAGGTTAGTTGCCAGTCTTTTTTGGATGGCTACCAGTTTCTTTTTTCCTTTTTTTGTTTGAGAATACCAGTTTCTTTTTCCAGGAGAATGGTAACGGCATTCGGTATACTTGGGCCGCATGGGAACGGGATACCCTACCACTCCTTTCTAGCCCATCAAGGCAGGTAACTCTCCAGCGGGTTCTCGCGCCACGCAACACCCTCGTCAGTCGTCCCTTCCCCACACGAGCACTGCAATTCTGGAACCGCCTGTTCTCCCTTGCCACCGGAGAACTGCTAAATTCGCTCGACACCGTCGAAGAAGATGGAGCAGGCGACATCGATCTCGTCTTCCTCCCATGAACCTGGTTCGTTCCTGCCCCCCGTCTCCGTTTTGGTAGGAAATAGAGAAATTAAGCTTCTCCGTCCGATGCATGGAGGCGCGCAGTTCATCACGATCTGTGTTCTTACCTTTTCTTTTTTCTTTTCTTTTTTGGCGGGAAGATCTGTGTTCTTACTATTCATGTGACGTTTCTACTGAAGCGCCGGCGCCGGATGAGAATGAGATGGGGATGGAGCAGGTCCTGGCGGATCTGCAGGCGCTCAAGGGGCTCTACGGCCTGCTTCACAGGGCCCCCCAGCCAAATGAAAATGTAAGATTGCTTGAAGATCGATCAGCATGTTTTACTGCCTAAACAACCATTGCTTCTTTCAACAAGTCTTCTTCAACTGCGTCCGTCGATGCGTGCATTTTAAATTTCTGGATTTGCTAACTCTCGGTTGATCGATCATGACTTTCTTAATCATATTGTTTTTGAATTTCAATAGCAAATGCTGTTTTTCCCCCTCTTAACAAATTATTACAGCAAGCTGAATGTTTTCTTAGATTCATATGAACAAAGTTGTAAACTAGACTGGGAAATAAGATGTTCTCAGTCCGCTGAGATGATACTATATTGTTCTGCAACAAATTATTACAATAATATGAACTTTTTCTTTAAATCTGCATGAATAAATTGAGAAATGAGATTTGTTTTTATTGCCTTCAGACGTGTTTGGCTACCAAAGATTAGGAAGAACATAACATAACATAATGGAAAATGGTGGTTCTATTCCAAATTAGTGCATTATAAGTCTTTTTTTTGCATGAGAAACAAATTTCCACGCCAAAGGCGAAAAAAATGAGCTGTTGCCTTTGTTTCAAAAGAAATGAGAGGTTTGCTATTTCTAAGGCAAACTAATACCAAAATGCCATTGTGAGGTTTACTGTTGTTGTGTGCTAGTTTTAGTTGCTTATTTGTAAAGTTCAACATGATTTTCAAACTGTATGCCCATCCAATTTTAAAAGGATAAAAAAATAAAAATATGATATCGTCGGATTAGAAATGGACACTCTCAAGAAATAAATGGGAATGGTTTTTCTACCCCTTGTCCTTGCTCGGAGATTCGTCCCACATTTTTCCGAGTTATGTTGATGTTTGCCTTGTTTGCTTGTTTCGTAGCGTATCATAAACGTTACACCGTTGAAGAGTGAAAATTTGTGCTTCTGTCAGATCCTCCCTATCTTTTGATCGAGCTTGTATAGGTTCATACTGCCTGCTAGGACCGATAGTACTATACTGTCTGGGATGGAGTCAGGGCCTTTGTCACCCCTAGGAGTCGTCTAGCAGAAATTTGTTTCTGGGTGGGGTAGAAGAACTAGGAATCACAGATCTCTGCCTTTAAGGTTGAGATGAATCGATCTCGTTCGACGGAACGAAAACACCTCATATGTCGAATTCCAGAAAACCAGCAAGAGGTTCCCCTCTCTTTGATCCCGAGGGCCGAGCGACAACCTCGACCAGAGCTGAAGTTTCGTCATATTTTGATCAAGTTCCATGGGATTTTCCCTTATTTTAGAAGTATATCGTAATGTTTCATTGTATATTATCAAAAATAGTTGCACGAAATATCCAACACATCGAACAGTAGATGAAAAATGCCGCCCACGGTAGATAAACGTTTCTTCGAAACTAACATGATAGTAATTGCCAATATACAAGAAAACTTCAGGCATCTTAGTTTCGTTTACATTTTCAGTTGCAACTCTAATTTAAACTCAACATTGTTGCAGTTGAACGAGGCATCAAGAGATATGTTAATGAAGATGCTAGACAACGCTACTCAGCAGACTCTCCTAAGACAGGCAAAGGTAATAATACATTTGCAGTAGTAATTATATATTGCCTTCTTGGGCAAATGCTGATAAGCAGAGCGATCGCTCGTCTGTACGCTTGCAGCTGCTGTCAGGCCCCCTGATGTCTCCTGCTGTGGAGAGGAAGCTCTCGATCCAACCAGGCCGCCGGACAAGCGGC
This sequence comes from Triticum aestivum, assembly GCF_018294505.1. Taxonomy (NCBI): domain Eukaryota; kingdom Viridiplantae; phylum Streptophyta; class Magnoliopsida; order Poales; family Poaceae; genus Triticum; species Triticum aestivum. The sequence goes on from NC_057797.1 coordinate 692,734,200, forward strand.
AACGCCGAGCATCGCCTGAAGCCGACCGCGTCGCCCAGCCCCAGCCTCTGCGCCAGCCAGATGTCCCGGAGGCTGAAGCCGCAGAGCTCGGCGAGAAGCCGGGACGCCCGCAGCGTGTACGACGACCATCGCCGCCGCGAGAGGGACGGTCGTCTCCTTGCTCGCGTCGACTCCGGCCGCTCGTCAAGAACCGCGATGCCGCAGCTCCATCAGAGGACTCCGGATCAGCGCCTTTCCCGCCTCGCCTCCAACCGTTCGTCCAGGGTCGCCGAGCCGCGGCTCCATCCGAGCACTCCGGAGCAGCGCCTTTCCCGCGTCGACTCCAACCGCTCGTCCAGGGTCGCCGAGCCACGGCTCCGTCCGAGCACTCGGCCGGAGCAGCACCTTTCCCGCCTCGCCTCCAACCGTTCGTCCAGGGTCGCCGAGCCACGGCTCCGTCCGAGCACTCCGGAGCAGCGCCTTTCCCGCGTCGCCTCCAACCGTTCGTCCAGGGTCGCCGAGCCACGGCGCGGCGTGGCGAGCGGCAACGCTCCGCGCGCCGACCGCAGCGACAGGCATAGCAGGCTGCGCGGGAGCTCTGGACGTGGTGATCGTTCGTCGTCACCGTCGTCGTCGTCCTCGCCAGAGCGGAGCAACAGGCGCCGCTCCGTGTCCCGCGCGCCCTCGTCGCATGGTCGCGCCACGGTGCGAGGAGTGGGGGCGTATGGCTCCTCGACGCGTCGTTACAGCGGGAGGCTGGAGTCTGGGTTGTCCATGGGCGTGAGGTCACGCCGCGGCTCCGAGCGGGCCGGACGCGGCGCGGCCACGCCGAGGCGATCGTCGTCGAGCAGTGGCGAGGCGGCCACGATAAGCAGCCGCATCAGGCCGACCCGGGAACTCACAGAGCGCCGCGTACACGAATCTGAAGAAAGCGGAGAACGGAGCCTTCGGCGGCGACAGAGGAAGGAAGGTGCCGTCGGTGGCAGCACTAGCATGGGCTGGTCAAGCCGTCGGCCGCGGCGAGCGCTGGACCCAATCACCTCCGGCAGCACGTACAGCAGCAGCTCGTCAGCTGCCGCTAGCCCGTCTCCCTCCGCCAGCCCCACGGCGCCAACATCAACATCGGCCCCTTCAGCTTCTTCCTACTCCTCGTCGGCGTCGGCGTCAGCGCCGCGGCGAGGCAGTGCGCTGCCGGAGCACAAATTCAAGGAGGCGTCGAGCGCGTCAAGAAGTCGCCGGCGCCGGGAACGACAGGAGAGAAGGGAAGGGCGGCTACGAATGTTCAAGGAGAAGCTGGCGCTGGTGTTCCACCACCGCCATGACCATCACCACCACCACCACATCGGTGGCGGTGGCGGGCGCTCCGGCAGCCCCGTGCCCAGGCGCGACCGCCGCGGCAACAACAGCAAGTCGCCGTGGAGCTACCTCGGCGGCATGTTCCACCGCAGCATTGGCCACGACGCAAAGAAAAGCCACGACGCAAAGGAAAACCACGGCGCAAAGAAAAACCACGACGCAAAGGAAAACCAGGACGCAAAGAAGAAGACCACGAGCCGGACGGTGGTGCCGGTGCCGGCGCCGGCGAAGAAGCGCGGCGGGGGGCAAGCGCAGTCGCTGTTCGGCGCGCTGGTGAAGCACAAGTTGGGAGCGCGGAAGGCACCGGCGCGAGCTCCGACGGCGCGCGCGGGTACCCAGAGCAGGATGCAGGTCAATCACTGGTGGCAACTGCTGAGGCAACAGCACGGCCAGGCACAGCGTACCGGCAGGGCACGTCGTCGTTTAAGACAAGGGAAAGCACCGTAGTTTTGTGCGCCTGGATCTGCAAGCACTCTCGTGCAGCATGTACTACAATGTGTGTTCAATTTGTTTGCTTTGCTTTAGTTGAGAAGTTGACCTGTTGGCCGGAGAGCCACGATGCCGAGTCCGGATTTACTAGGCCGCTGCCTCGATTCTCTGCTGTTTTGTTTAGACTTCCGATAGAATTAACTGCGAGCCGAACGCTGCGCCTCAAATAACGGGAAAGCCAGCTCCTTCATTGGCCATGCACGGGCGCTGCATGCGCGTGTGAAGCCTCGAGCGTGGGGCGAGGCACACCGGTTGGCTAGCTTCCTTCCGATTTCACCGGCCGGGATTAATTACAGACAATTACTGATAGCGCATTCAGTGACACCTAAATCCTGCCAATCCTGCCGTCCGGCCCTTTAAACCCGGACGGAGGTAGTATGTTCTTACAATTAATTTGTCCTTGCATTGAGGGTAGACAATAAAATCTGAGAATACAAATGATAAATGCCACATGTTACTCTCTTCTTTTCGGTTTATAGGGCTTATCTTAAAATTTTAATTTTTTCATTTTATAAGGCTAAATTTGGTTGTTTTCCATCACATGTTCAGATTCCAAGGTGCATTAAATCATTGCATGCAAGTATTAAGAGAAAATTGACCAATGCATGTACTTTATGCATGCATGCATTGCAATTTATGCATTGATAAACATAATTTTTTGAGGAAAACAAGTGCATTAATTAGGTGCTTTTGCAAACTACAAAAAGTAGTCCACCATTCATCATCTACCTTGATTGGTGAGATTTTTGAATTGAGCCATATAAACCGAAAATGAGGGAGTAGGTGCGTGACACTTTGGCCCAAACATTTTTTGATGGCAATTCCAGTAACTCAAGGATAGCAAATTTCAATGATACACGGAAAGTTTCTGTCAAAAACTGAAGCACGAAAGTTGCCATGCTTGCCATCCTCGCGTAACTAAACTTACCATAGCAAAGGACGGTGGTGCTAAAAAGTCGTCGATGAGCCGCTGCTGAGATCCAACCACTGTGCTGCAACCAAGGTGTTGCTTGAGGGCGGTGCAAGCTTGCTAGCTATCGCCAGCGAAGGTGCTCACCGGTGCGGGTTGGCCTGCATAGGTCGTTGGGGTTTGCAACATTGCCTATGTTGCAGTGCAACATGCCCCGGTTGCACGAGTGGTGTTTGGAGAGTCATGCAAGCTGGAGGTGACCGCAACATGATCCATGTTGCAATTGGTGACCAATGACCCATGTGTTTTTGCACTCATTCAAGGTGACCCCAACATGGTCCATGTTGTAATGGATAACTGCCACATGGTCCGTGTTTGTGATGATGCGATGGCTACACGAAACAAATATAACGATGCATGACCCCAAACGATCTATGCCAAAGATTAGTCGACTTGCGTGGTCCCTAAATTTCAGGAACCCTCTTACGAATGAAGACATACATGAGATTCATGGAAAGCCTGAGGCGGAGATGCGCCTGCTCGTAGGTCAATGGCGGACATGAGGCGACCAACTTCCTGCTAGACCAAGAGAAGAAAAGAGCTCTCTATCTTGAAGTATCTTTCACCCTTTGAAATGGGGTGAGGGTTCCCCAATTTATAAAAAAATGGAAGAAGACTATAATTTAGCCCTTTGGGCTACAACATAAAATGAGAAGCATCATGATTCTCTTTACTGTTGATCCTAAAGGCAGCATGAGTGAGGCGATCCTTACACTAAACATAGCCTGCCCGGTAACTGAGCATAACATAAAACCCAACACGCTTGTTCAGAAGGTGTATTAAGGGAATGTTTGCAATATATGTCAATGGTATATTTGATTTTATGGAACATGGATATATGAAATAATAATATAAAAACAAAAAATTCATACTATGATTTATTGTGTTTGATTGATTGTTGTAAAATATTTGAAATTGCATAACAGGACAAGCATGTTTGCATATCAAGGTGACCTTTTTCTCATGTATGTTGCATGCTGAGGTGGTACATTTGCATGTTGAGAGAAATATGTTAGTGTGGGGTGGCTATTTAGATATTAAGATTAACATGAAATTAAACTTAAGTAAAAAGGCATGCCAAATATATGGAAACAATCCAAACAAAGGCCAATAATTTGGACATGACCAAAATATTGGTAGGTAAGTTTATCACCATCCAAACATATCCTAAGAATAAAACACTACCAATGAACATACAATGGCAGATCCAATAGCCTATAGCTGCATTACGATTTGAATCAGGATGCATTTCCTGCATCCAAATACTTTCCAGCGTCTAAAAGTCATGCATTCAAAAGCTTTCGAGCATCTGAAGCACTCCATTTTTACAAACCCATTTCTGTTGTCAGAACAACATAGCTTGCCAAAGCTCACCATGGATTAAAAACTTATTTACTATTATGAATAATATATCTCACATAAAAAAATACATATACTGATAGCCATACAAGGGAGAGACAAAAAGGGCGGAAATCGACAAAATTTATGAACTAATCACCAAAGGTTTAGCAAGTAGTATCAGACATGGCTGCTGCTGAACTGTAGCAGCTTATTTCCAAGACAACAAGGAATTACAGCTGGAAGTGGCAAAAGCCATTTCTTATAATACCTCCCAAAGAAATGAACAGATAGTACAAAGTTGCCATCATATGCAGGGCTGACTCATCAACCTTTAGTTCTTCACAGTGGTGACGTGCCTCAGAAGCATCTGAATCACCTCTGGAGAGATGTTTGCTGCCTGCTGCTTGAGCTGCTCAATCTTTACGTTTGTCTCTTGCTCAAGGCGTTTGACGTTTGCGCCAGAGTCACCGCTGGTCTGGAAGTGGAAATGATCAGAAGCCCTGTTATTATCTTATATAAACGAACAGATTGAATGTGCAGATGCGCGGTACATACCTCGGTGAGCTTCCTCTGGAAATCAGCCTCCATTTGTGCACGGTACTCAGCTATTTCTCTCTCAGCCTCTTCTTTGGCTTGCCTAAGCCTCGCCGTTTTAGCTGACAGAGACATCAGATTTCAGTTCATAGACAGAAGTAGATAGGAGTAATTTAATTTCAGCTTCGCAGTGAACAATAATATTCATAGAAGTTCAAATATTTCTATGGTACTCCCTCCGCTCCTAAGTATGTCTTTTTAGAGATTCCAATGCGGACTACATACGGAGCAAAATGAGTGAGTCTACACTCTAAAATATGTCTATATATATCCGTATGTAGTCCTTATTGAAATCTCTAAAAAGACTTATATTTAGGCCCCGGAACCCAAAGACTTTGATAACCGTAACAGATTTTGCCAACTCAACAATGCAATGCAAACATTTCACTTTCTGTACCCAACAAAAGAAAAGATGACATGGCCTATCAAGTAAGAAAGACAACATTACCACGCAAAGAGTTACACAACGCTAGCAACCATGCTCTGTGCTACAAACCAGATGATGATCTCATAACTCACAATGGAACAACATCTATCATGACTTTAAAGTTCACTTAGTATAGCAGACAAGACATAGCAAATACTCTCTCCGTTCCCTAAAATAAAACCTCTTAGCCATTTCAAAATATTGATTACATACATACTAAAATGAGTGAACATACATACTAAAATGTGTCTAGATACATACGAATCAGGAAAAAGCTAAAAGGCCTTGTGTTCATTAGAAAATGACATTAGATCATGACAAATCCTACAAAAATCGGTGAATGCATCAAAATATAAGTATCCACTGTAGCAAACAGAGCAGACCCTCACAGACTTCATAATGTTCTCACTCCACAATATTATGCTTGATAAATAATTAATTAAGCCAAAAAATAAGAAATTTACCAGCCCTAGCAGCATTTACAATTTGCTGAGCTTCTTGCTCTGCAGCAAGCAATTGCTGGATTCCACTCGGGCGCCTGCTTGAGTCCATGTTTGGGCTGCAGAATGAAGAACAATAATCAACGAAATGCAAATGGGTATGCAATATTGTTACATGGTTAGGAGTCCTAAAACACAGAATGTCACATAACATCCCAAAACTCCTAACAAAAGGGAAGCCTATAGCACTATCCATGCTGTAACCACCTGCAGTTTTACGGACAGAGATAGCTGGAAGAAAAATCGCACAAATCTGCTACTCAGAATACCAAATATCAACATTAGCTGGAGCTACAAAACTACCACAGAAGGCAGTATTTCGCTTCAAGCGGCTTAAACATTCATACGCAATTGCCTGATTCCAGGGCCTGACTACCTTGGAGCAACAAACTAATCAGGTCAATTTAGCGTACATAGCAACAGCCACTGCAGAATAGTTGGATCTACCCAGGCAGGTCTACACAAGCTTACAAGCCAGCTAGATGCCCACACATTACGGACCGCTACCTCAAACTGCAAATCCAGATCAGATCAGCTAAGATCCAGCAACAGAGGCCAGCTACTTGACAAATCAGCGATCCCCGAACACCCTTTGCTTATCCTCAATCGACCGGATCATCAAACAAACAGCGCCCAAATTGCAATAGCGTGAGCGAGCAGGATCGAATCGACGAAACGACCCGGCATCAAGCGCGGCCGATTCCGGCCCAGATCCGCCCAGATCGACGCGACGGGAAAAGAAATCAACGGAAAATCCCCCTGCGGGGAGGCGGATCGAGCTCGTACCTGACGGAGAGAGGCGAGACGACTCGAATCACGTGGAAGACGAGAAGGATCCGTGGGGAAAAGCTATCCTCTGCTGCTCCTCTCGCCGTCGTGGCCCCGACCTTTCCAGACTATTTATTACGGCCGCGCAATTGTATCGTTGTCTTGTGCCGAGCAGGGCCGGGCCGGGCCGGCCGTTTCAGATCCACTCGGTTACGAATTGGGCCTGTTAGCACTAATAAGGCCCAGAGGCGCGGGCAGCAAATAATAATATCTCTTCTCCCAAACCCCCAATCAAAACCCCATCCATTCCGGTTCCACCTCCTCCGCTCGTCTCCTACTCTCCCGCCATGGCCACCGCAGCGCGCGCCGTCGCCGCCGCCGCGCGCCCGGCGCGGCCGGTGCTCCAGCCGCGGCGCCTCCCGTGCCCATCCGCTCGCCCCGCGCGGCCTCGCGTCGGCCGCGCCGTCCGCTGCATGGCGCGGCGGCCCGACGCCTCGTACTCGCCGCTGCGGCCGGGGCAGGGCGGGGACCGCGCGCCCACGGAGATGGCGCCGCTGTTCCCCGGCTGCGACTACGAGCACTGGCTCATCGTCATGGACAAGCCCGGCGGCGAGGGCGCCACCAAGCACCAGATGATCGACTGCTACATCCAGACCCTCGCCAAGGTCGTGGGCAGGTAATCCGCGCGCGTTTGGCTCGATTTCTATCCGTCCCTACCGTGGGTGTTTCGCGGAATGAGGCTAATTTTGGTTTTGTTGTTGGTCGCCGGTGTAGCGAGGAGGAGTCGAAGAAGAGGATCTACAACGTGTCCTGTGAGCGCTACTTTGGGTTTGGGTGCGAGATTGACGAGGAAACGTCCAACAAGCTGGAAGGTATACATCAGCGAAATGCAAACTTTTTTCCATATTTAAGCACACATTGTGATAATTGGATATGAGTGCCATCTTAGGTTTCAGTTTCCAGTTGATGTACAGTCGTATTTCAGTATTCTGTTGTCTAGTTTAATAACATGATTAACACACCCTTTTGCTAACTGCGGGTCAAAACATTTCAAGTGCAAAATGTGTGAATGCCAAGGTCCAAGGATTACATAATACTGAGAAAAGGGCAAGTTGTAACATGCTCATGTTTGTCCCATATTAGTAGAGACTGAATTGTGCTGCACTATTGCAATCTGTGATCCTTTGGTGATGGGTATATTGGTTCATGGACATTGTTTTTTGTTCATGGGTATGCTACTGCACTTTTACCTTCGTTGATGGTGTATCAGGGATTTGATTTCTTGATATTTTGATTCTAGAAGGTTTATTATGTGAAATGTGCTGTAACAGCCTTATGTTTGGCATATACTACTTGTTTGTGGAATGTTCAGTAGCTAATCTGAAGAGAAAGTTTGCTATTGACTAGTGAGTACAGCTTCAGTGTTATGGTATTTATATACTTATCTGCATATGTACATTTGTTTAATGTCAGTAGCTAATATTCAGAGATATTTTGCTGTTGGATATCTGGTGGTTTCATAACCGTTGTTTGTGTTTTCAATATACAGGCCTCCCGGGTGTTCTTTTTGTGCTTCCGGATTCCTATGTTGATGCTGAGAACAAGGACTATGGTGGTAAGATTATTGCTTATGTTCTCTCTATTCCATTGTTTTGGCGTATTTTTCGAATTTTATGCTAGCTGTTGGTAGGCCATACTTTATGATTGTCCTTGAAGTAGAATTGGTCAATCAGATTTGTGATACCTTAATCCAAATGACTTGATTCTACTTAATGAGCCACTATCAGTTCTGTGCATTGATGTGCTCACTGCACAGTTTGATTCAATATACTCCCTCCGTAGATACATTCGTATGTAGACAAATCTAAGACAAGCTTTTTTGGACGGAGGTAATAGTTACTACATTACATGATTGAGGAAACCTTATTTAGGAGTATAAAGGTGCATTAATTTATTAGTCAGTGTTAAGGTTATAGTCCTTAAATGATCCTTTTGGAAAGACTGATCCTTCAAACATGATTTGCATGGCTTTCTATTCAAGGGTTTATACCATCCTCAGACTGTTCACATGCCTCCTGAGCCGTTAATTGTACAAGTGCAATTGATCCTTTCAGACCTGAAGTATATACTACACCTATGCATACTTCTGTTCTCCATGAAGAACATTTCTCACAAATGTGATCATATTTGTCCCGGATTTTCATCACGCTGCCCTTCTTTGCAGCCGAGTTATTTGTGAACGGAGAGATCGTCCAACGATCACCGGAAAGGCAGAGAAGGGTGGAGCCGGTGCCTCAGAGAGCTCAAGATAGACCGCGTTACAGCGACCGGACTCGCTATGTGAAGAGGAGGGAGAACCAGGCCTACCAACGGTGACATGTCCCCGTCGGTGTACCGCACAAGTGGCCCACTGCTATCGCTCCTTGCCCTAGATATAGCAACTGCTCCACGCCCGAAATGCCCCTCGTCGTCTTTGCTGCATTGTAGCCTCGCCATATCTGGGCGTTTATTTTCTTCACGAACTGTAGGTTAAGGACTGCATGTACTACTGTGAGTGACTTGTTCCGTTGTTTTGGTAACGGTATCTTGGTTTGCGGCGGAAAGAAAAAAAAAGTTCATGTGTTTGGAGCTCTGAGATTATTTTCACTCGTGATGATGAATCCTCCCTACCCTGTTTCAGCTCCATTAATTCGCCCTCTGTAACAAGCGTAGGTAGTAGCAGCACTGCAGCAGGGAGCTCATTTTCAGAAATCATCCATCTCTGTGTTGTCGCACGAGCCATGATGCCAGTGACCACGGGAGGCGGCACGGTTCGGTAACAATGTGGAAGCCAATCGGGGACGCGGAGGAACAACGCAGCGGCGCGATGAGTTTTACCAGCAAACGTGTGGTGGCGGTGGCGACATGGAGAATGCACGTGCAGGTCCGTGATTGGCTGCCTTATCCGCCGAATCCTACACGTGCAGGTCCGTGATTGGCTGCCTTATCCGCCGAATCCTCCCGCTGCATGCCGAATTGCCGAGCGCACAACACACGCGCCGGCCAGCCAGCCAGCCCCGTGACCGAGACCGTGCGAGCGCTCAAGTCGAACGGAGTGAGGGAAATGGCGGGCGCGACCTTCCTCTCTGCTCCCGCGCTGCGCCTCGGCCTCCCTTCCGTCTCGTCGCCGGCGTGCAGACACGCACACGTATGTATGCTTCCCGATTCAGACCGCGAGTCCCCTCTCATGCTAAGTTAACAGCTTTCTCCGTGCAGATTCAGGTGTGCTGCCAGGCCAAGTCCGGGGGCTCCGGCGCCGAGGCGGCCGCCGCTTGCGAAGAGGCTCTGCGGTTCCGCAGAAGGGATCTGATCGGGGGCTGCTTCGGCGCCGCCGTTGGCTTGGTATGTGATACTACTTCTCTATGCAGCTCAGCAGTCCCTGCAGGCTGCAGCTCAGCTCTGCTGCATCATCATGGGTGGCAGTATGGCACAGCTAAACAAATGCAGCATGCATGATGGAAGAATGATGACAACCGGCACCTCCATGGCTTTTTTTTTTTGAACCGGGCCTCAACCCCTTTCCATTAAAAGCATAACGGAAATACATACTTCAGAGAACCACAGACCCAAGAACCAAATTCAGCATAAGGAAACTAGAAAGGTGGGGCGAGTTCAAGGCACCAGTAGGAAACCCACCATGAGCACTCGTCATCGAGCAGCTCATTGCGGGGCGAAAACCCAGCGACACCTGTGATCACGCAACCTATAGGATCTAAACACCAAGGAGTCTCCAAAAGGAACCCGAAACAGTCTAAATTCACTAAGCTTACAGGCTCACAAAAGAGCAATCCGAGCACTCGCGCAGGAGTGAAAGGCAGCCTATCCCTGACAGACGAGAACTCGAAGCTTCGAAGAGATGCAGAAGGGATCAGTTCGAAGCTGAGTTGGTTGGAGCCGCGCAGATTCTCATCATCATCGAAGCACTGGACCTGAGCATCTTGGCTCCGCGCTCCATAGCTTTTATCTATCGTAATTACAGTTGTTTGTTTATGCGGTGTGTTAGGAAATCGTTGAGGGCTCTACGAGGTTCACAGGGGTGGCTGCTGCGGCTGACCTGATCGAACGCCGGCAGCGCTCCGAGTTCCAATGTAGGTTGCCTCAGCTCCCTCTTTTCGCTTCAAATGCTACGTAGTACATATGCTTCTTAATGACCTTTCGGGTTGGTGCACTCTGCTGTTTGTTTCTTCAGCAAGCATCAAAAGCACCCTCACAGCAGCCATAGAGGTGAGATAACTGCACATTATGTACACTCAGATCGTCATCAATTTCACCTGTCTGTCCCATTGTCGGCTGAAACTCTGAAAGTCTTTTGCAGGCAAAGCCAGAGCTCGTGCCGTCTCTCTTGACCTTGGCACTGAATGATGCTATGACATACGACAAGGTCTGCTCTCTAAATGGCTTCTGGCAATTGGTTACATGTTCACATTGAGGTAACTGATGGTGCTACTGGCTGTTAACTTAACTCTTCTGCAGGCTACGAAGACAGGAGGGCCAAATGGGTCCATCAGGCTAAGGTAGTAGCTACCAGCTTCTCTTTCTGCATCTTTGTGGTTATGTTACAGTTAAGCTCTGCAAGTGACAGCCTAACAAGTTGCTCGGCCTTGTTGTTTGATCAATTCCTGTTAAACAATAAAGTGCAGAAATAAGCAGACCTGAAAACAGTGGACTTTCTGCTGCCTTAGATCTGCTAGTAGAAGCAAAGAAAGAGATTGATTCCTACTCCAAGGGAGGCCCCATTTCATTTGCAGATTTGGTCCAAATAGGGGGTATGCTAATTTGATTAGCCATATGATCTGTGTGTGTACTGCACTACTGATGTATACTCAAATAAACTTTTACCCGCAACAGCATCACAGGCACTTAAGAAAACGTTCCTTGATGCGGCCATTGCCAAGACCGGTGGGAACGAAGAGAAGGGAAGGACCCTATACTCGGCATACGGTTCAAGTGGGCAGGTATTCATCCACTTCGCCAGGCCGGAGCCTGTCTGTTCATTTCTTCTTCTGTAATATAGACCTAGTTTGCTAATATACAAGTCGGTACACATTCATTGTAGTGGGGTTTCTTCGACAAAATATTCGGGCGAGACGACGCACAAGAACCTGATCCAGAGGGCAGGGTGCCTCAGTGGAGCACCGCTTCTGTCCAGGAAATGAAGGACAAGTTTATCTCCGTCGGTCTCGGTCCTCGTCAGGTCACTTCTACTCATTGATCGTTTCATAATTTCTCCTTTAGTTACAGATCACTTTTTCTATTGGACTGCAGAAGTTGTGATTTCAGTCTAACCAGTACCAGGAGAATTCTACTGCAGGTTGCTGTGATGTCGGCCTTCTTCGGACCCGACCAAGCTGCCACGGAGGAGAAACTGATCGCTGATCCAGACTGCCGGCCATGGGTCGAGAAGTACCAGCGCAGTCGCGAGACGGTCTCCCGAACCGACTACGAGGTAAGGGATTTAATGGACATGTTCAAGCTGCCAATGCCAATGCCGCAGGACATATATATGTTCTGAAATCCTCACCTCTGGTTTTTAAACTCTGCTTCTGAATGTGTATGTATGCCAGGTTGACCTGATAACCGCGGTCACCAAGCTGAGCTACCTGGGCCAGAAGATAAACTACGAGGCCTACACATACCCCAAGCAAAAGATTAACTTGGGTAAACTGAAGCTGTGATTGATGATTGCGCTGGGCATATCTGCGAGCGATTGGGTGTGTATGGAGAATGAGTTTGATATGGGGAGAGTTAATGTTTTGGCTGAGTCTTGTCGTGTTTTAGAAAAAGAAAGATTTATTGCTTTTGCTCTCTGCGTCATAGATGCACACACATACCTTTTTTTAGTTGTTGGAGCTGATTCTGGCAGATCCATCAGTAGGGTATCCCAGCGAGGTGAGTAGATCGGCAGGAGGCCAGATTTACCTAGGTTCAGGTCCTCCTTACGAGGTAAAACCCTACTCGGCCTCGGCTTATTTTTAGTTGTATGTTGTCTATCGACTAGCTCAGTCTCGGCTTATATAAGATATTGCGGCCCCTGGGTTGCACAAACATAGTCAGCTATGTCCCCCTAAAAAAACATTGTCGGCTATGTCGGTGGAGGAGAGTCCTCTATGGCTTCAGCTTCCTTGTCTTGAACAGTAAGGCCTCCAGCGTCTTCCTTCTATAGAGCCCATGGGCCGACATGATGGCCCAGGACGGGAAACTGACCTAGGGGCCTTGGGCTGGCCTACTTGAAACGACAACCAGAGAGGTGAGGCACCCCAGGGGCTGTAACACCATTAGTAGCCCCTAAACTGGTCCTCAAGCTTGGCGGCATCCTGATCGGCATTGATCCTCAACAATGTCTTCTCAGCTTGCCGAGGTTGAAGCTGGTTCTTTGAAGCTCCCTTGAAAGTGACTGTTTGTTGCCGACCTCCTGTAGCCGGTCTGCTCCCTGAAGTCGGCCCACCTGTTGAGAGAAAAGCTTAGTTTGATCTTGAATTGCCGATTAAGCTAGCTGGACTCCGTGGAAAAGTTATCCTGCCAAGCCGGCTCTTGCGAGCCGATTTCTCGAGGAAAAATTTCTGATGACGTCCAGTGGCCCCCAAGGAGTAGGTTTGTTCGACGAACCCGTCCTGCACTATGGACTTTTTCCTTTTAAAATTCATGAAACTTCCGTCCCGTAGCCCCCGAGTCAAACCGGTTTCAATGAAACTGGGTTGCAGTTCACTATAATTAGGATTTAGCGCGGGATGCAGTAGCCCCCCAGACCCAGGCCGGTTTGAAAAGTTGACCTAAGGACCGAATCTCCTTGGAATCATTTTTCCGTTGAACTGATGTATAGCCCGCGAGACTCAGGCTAGGATGTAAGGCCGACCTAAGGATCGAATCTCCTCGAAGAAATTATTTCTTTGAACTGATATGCAGTAGCCCCCCGGGACTGAGGACGAGCTGAAAGGCCGACCTGAGGATCGAATCTCCTCTTGGCATTTTTATGTTGAACTGAGATGCAAGATGGCTGGCCTGAGGATCAAATTAATCTTCTCGGAATTTAGCTTTTTGCGCTTGAAAACACTGATCCAGTAGCCCGTGAGACTTAGTCCGTGTTAAAAAGCCGGCCTTTCAACCCGGCCCGAGGATAAAAAATTTCCTCATAGGATCTAAATAAATCAAATTGGTGAGCAGTAGCCTCTGATAGTCAAGTTGGGCAGAATGGCGGACCTGAGGATTTTCCTCTGGTAGCTTCCACTTATTTTTGGCACTGGACTATAATTCAGTCGACGAACGACGTTTGACCATGTGTAACCCCAGGCTCAGTTGGGGGGGGGGGGCCTCAATGGTGTTTGGGCCCAAGTAGCCCCATGCTCGGTTCTGGGGGATCTGTCAATTATCCCGCTAGATGTCGGCCTGGAATATAATTCAGTTGACTAATTGCTTTATCCGCAAGGTTAATTCACCCGAATTGATAACTCAATACATACCTATAAGCTTGTGGAATGTGTTGTATAAGATAATTTTCAAGATGTTGGCAGCCATATGGGGAGTGTCTCATGTTCTACTCTTCCCCTCCGACAACTTCACTTTTCGGAGCTCACCACCATTTGGTTTTACTGGACATGGGGAGAAAGGACGTGGAACACAGAAATCTCCACAGCCGGTGAAGATTTAGACTATGTTAAGAAAGTGTTGTCCACTTTTGTTTAGTTGAAATATGTCAAAAATGTAATGAATTTGGTCCGGTATAAATGAAAGCCATCCGGTTTACATGAAATGTGTCAGATTTTTTCAAATTCGGGTTGAAATGTGTTGGACGTTTGTGAACGAAATATGCCCTACAGGCAATAATAAAGTTGTTATTTTATATTTTCTTATTCATGATAAAGGTTTATTATTCATGCCAGAATTGTATTGATCGAAAACTTAAATACATATGTGAATACATAAACAAGTATCGTGTCCCTAGTAAGCCTCTACTAGACTAGCTCGTTGATCAAAGATGGTTAAGGTTTCCTAACCATGGACATGTGTTGTCATTTGACATCCAGATCACATCATTAGGAGAATGATGTGATAGACAGGACCCATCCATTAGCTTAGCATAATGATCATTCAGTTTCTTGCTATTGCTTTCTTCATGTCAAATACATATTTCTTTGACTATGAGATTATGCAACTCCCGGATACCAGAGGAATACCTTGTGTGCTATCAAATGTCACAACGTAACTGGGTGATCATAAAGATTCTCTACAGGTATCTCCGAAGGTGTTTGTTGAGTTGGCATAGATCGAGATTAGGATTTGTCACTCTGAGTATTGGGGAGGTATCTCTGGGCCCTCTCGGTAATACACATCATAAGAAGCCTTGCAAGCAAATTACTAAGGAGTTAGTTACAAGATGATGTATTACGAAACGAGTAAAGAGACTTGCCGGTAACGAGATTGAACTAGGTATAAAGAGCGACGATCGAATCTCGGGCAAGTGACATACCGATGGACAAAGGGAATTACACATGTTGTCATAACTGTTCGACCGATAAAGATCTTCGTACAATATGTAGGAGCCAATATAGGCATCTAGGTTCCGCTATTGATTATTGACCGGAGAGGTGTCTCGGTCATGTCTACATAGTTCTCGAACCCGTAGGGTCCGCACGCTTAACGTTCGTTGACGATATAGTGTTATATGAGTTATATGATTTGATGACCGAATGTTGTTCGGAGTCCCGGATGAGATCACGGACATGACGAGGAGTCTCGAAATGGTCGAGAGGTAAAGATTTATATATGACGATGGTATTCAGACACCGAAAGAGTTTCGGGATGCACCGGGTAGCCATCGGGTCACCGGAAGGGGTTCCAGACACCCCCCGGTAGGTATATGGGCTTAATGGGCCAAGGAAGGGACAGACCAGCCCACAGGGGGCTGGTGCGCCCCTCTCCCTAGCTGGCCAGCCCTAGGGAACGAAAGGGGGAGGGCTAACCCCTCCCGCCTTTCGCTCTCATGGGAGAAAGGAAGGGGGCGCCTCCCTCCTCCGCCTTTCTCCCGCACCTAAACATGGCAGGGGGGCGCCGCTTGGGAGGAGACCCCAAGTAGGATTCGACCTACTTGGAGCGCCCTCCTGGCTGCTCCCTCCTCCCCCACCTTTATATATGTGGGAGGGGGATGCCTAGCACACTAGAACATTGTCTTAGCCGTGTGCGGCGCCCCCTCCACCGTTTACACCCCCGGTCATATTTTCGTAGTGCTTAGGCGAAGCCCTGCGGAGATCACTCCACCAACACCGTCACCACGTGATGACCCACAAGTATAGGGGATCTATCATAGTCCTTTCGATAAGTAAGAGTGTCGAACCCAACGAGGAGCGGAAGGAACTGATAACCGGTTTTCAGTAAGGTATTCTCTGCAAGCACTGAAATTATCGGTGACAGATAGTTTTGTGATAAGGTAATTTGTAACGGGTAACAAGTAATGAAAGTAAATAAGGTGCAACAAGATGGCCCAACCCTTTTTGTAGCAAAGGACAAGCCTGGACAAACTCTTATATAGAGAAAAGCGCTCCCGAGGACACATGGGAATTATCGTCAAGCTAGTTTTCATCACACTCATATGATTCGCGTTCGTTACTTTGATAATTTGGTATGTGGGTGGACCGGTGCTTGGGTGCTTCCCTTTCTTGGACAAGCATCCCACTTATGATTAACCCCTATTGCAAGCATCCACAACTACAAAATAAGTATTAAGGTAAACCTAACCATAGCATGAAACATGTGGATCCAAATCAGCCCCTTATGAAGCAACTCATAAACTAGGGTTTAAGCTTCTATCACTCTAGCAACCCATCATCTACTTATTACTTCCCAATGCCTTCCTCTAGGACCAAATAATGGTGAAGTGTCATGTAGTCGACGTTCACATAACACCACTAGAGGAAAGATAACATACATCTCATCAAAATATTGAACGAATACCAAATTCACATGACTACTTATAGCAAGACTTCTCCCATGTCCTTAGGAACAAACATAACTACTCACAAATCATATTCATGTTCATAATCAGAGGGGTATTAATATGCATAAAGGATCTGAACATATGATCTTCCACCAAATAAACCAACTAGCATCAACTACAAGGAGTAATCAACACTACTAGCAACCCACAGGTACCAATCTGAGGCTTTAGGACAAAGATTGGATACAAGAGATGAACTAGGGTTTTAGAGGAGATGGTGCTGGTGAAGATGTTGATGGAGATTGACCCCCTCCCAATGAGAGGATCGTTGGTGATGACGATGGCGATGATTTCCCCCTCGCGGAGGGATGTTTCACCGGCAGAACAGCTCCGCCGGAGCCCTAGATTGGTTCCGCCAAGGTTCCACCTCGTGGCGGCGGAGTTTCTTCCCGAAAGCTTGCTTATTATTTTTCTCGGGCGAAAGACTTCATATAGCAGAAGATGGGCACCGGAGGCCTGCCAGGGGGCCCACGAGGCAGGGGGCGCGCCCAGGGGGGGTAGGGTGCGCCCCCACCCTCGTGGCCAGGGTGTGGGCTCCCTCTGGTGGATTCTTTCGCCAATATTTTTTATTAATTCCAAAAATATCTTCCGTGAAGTTTCAGGACTTTTGGAGCTGTGCAGAATAGGTCTCTAATATTTTCTCCTTTTCTAGCCCAGGATTCCAGCTGCCGGTATTCTCCCTCTTCATGTAAACCTTGTAAAATAACGTGATCATAAGTATTGTGACATAACGTGTAATAACAGCCCATAATGCAATAAATATCGATATAAAAGCATGATGCAAAATGGACGTATCAACTCCCCCAAGCTTAGACCTCGCTTGTCCTCAAGCAGAAGCCGATAACGATAAATATGTCCACATGTTTAGAAGTAGAGGTGTCGATAAAATAAAATACAGACATGAGGGCATCATGATCATTCCTATAACGGCAACATATATAGATATTGTCATATGATTTCTTATGATCAAGTAATAATCTATTCACAATGTCAAGTATGAATCAGAAACTTCATTGAGAACTAACAAACTATGATCTTCGTCATTGAAGCAGTTGCAATTTATCATAACATCAGAAAGAGTCAATATAAGAGCTTTTCAGCAAGTCCACATACTCAACTATCATTTAGTCTTTCACAATTGCTAACACTCACGCAATACTTATGGGTATGTGCTACCTCTTGAGCACTGCGTTGGATTTCCTTGAAGAGGAAAGGGTGATGCAGCAGAGTAGAGTAAGTATTTTCCTCAGTTTTTTAGAACCAAGGTATCAATCCAGTAGGAGGCTACGCGCGAGTCCCTCATACCTACACAAAACAAATAGCTCAACGCAACCAACGTGATTAGGGGTTGTCAATCCCTTCATGGTCACTTACGAGAGTGAGATCTGATAGATAATATTTTTGGTATTTTTGGTATAAAGATGCAAGATAAAATAAAAAGCAAAAGTAAAAAAGCAAAGCAATAATAAAGTGATGGAAGTTTGATATGATGAGAATAGACCCAAGAGCATAAGTATTTCTACGGTGGGTGAACAAATTACTGTTGAACAATTGACAGAATTGAGCATAGTTATGAGAATATCTAGGTATGATCATGTATATAGGCATCACGTCCAAGACAAGTAGATCGACTCCTGCCTGCATCTACTACTATTACTCCACTCATCGACTGCTATCCAGCATGCATCTAGAGTATTAAGTTCAAGAAAATAGAGTAACCCCTTAAGCAAGATGACATGATGTAGAGGGATAAATTCATGCAATATGATAAAAACCCCATCTTGTTATCCTCGATGGCAAAAATACAATACGTGCCTTGCTGCCCCTACTGTCACTGGGAAAGGACACTGCAAGATTGAACCCAAAGCTAAGCACTTCTTCCATTGCAAGAAAAACCAATCTAGTAGGCCAAACCAAACAGATAATTCGAAGAGACTTGCAAAGATAACCAATCATACATAAAAGAATTCAGAGAAGATTCAAATATTGTTCATAGATAATCTTGATCATAAACCCACAATTCATCGGTCTCAACAAACACACCGCAAAAAGAAGATTACATCGAATAGATCTCCACGAGAGAGGGGGAGAACATTGTATTGAGATCCAAAAAGAGAGAAGAAGCCATCTAGCTACTAACTATGGACCCGAAGGTCTAAGGTAAACTACTCACACTTCATCGAAGAGGCTATGGTGTTGATGTAGAAGCCCTCCGTGATGGATGCCCCCTCCGGCGGAGCTCCGGAACAGGCCCCAAGATGGGATCTCGTGGGTACAGAAGGTTGCGGCGGTGCACTACAAGAAATATGTCAACTTGTGACCACCACTATTGGTCACTGAATGGTCACAAATTTCCATTTGTGACCTTTTTGTGACCAAAAACATAAGGTCAAAAGCTGGCCGTCGTAAACTGACTATAGCGACCTTTCTTCTGGAATGGTCGTAGACGTTTATGACCAAAATACGTCTACTGTGGCGTTTTGGTCACTAGCAACCTCCCCAGGCCACGTAGGCATCCAGCATGGCAATCTGACATGACACAAGATTCCGCCCGGTCCAATTCGATTTTCTACATGGGCCTAGCCCAACAATTCAGCCCATTTATATTTTTTTGCTGCTAATTTTGGTGAACTACAGGGGCCAAGCCCTACAATTTGGCCTTTTTATTTTTTGGGCCATGGCCTTTTTGTACCAGCAGTTTTAGTTTTCTTTTTTTATAAAATGGGTCCATTAGTCAAACAGGTCCCACTTGTCAGGTTCTGATAAATGGGTCCCAGCTATTAGGCTCAGATTCTTCATATTTCAATTTGACATCATATTTGAATTTCATAGTAAGAAAATAACTAGTATTTAAATAGGCAAGCAGAAAACACACATAATTATTCAAATAACAATAGCCAGATTCACTACAAGCTCTACAAATGACACGTAATACAAGCTCTAACAAGCTCTACAAGCTATACAATGCTTTACAAGCTCTACAAATGCAAAGCTCCACAATACTTTACAAGCTCTCCAAGTAATGTTACAAGCTCTACAAGTGTTTTCTTCTTCAGCATGGAGCTCCTTCAACAGCGATCAAATGTCGGACTCACGGACAGACATAGTCAGGACTGGGCTGACAGAAATACAACATGCCTTCCACAGTCGCCCTGTTACATGAATCAGCTTAGAAGAATTAGAAAAACTGGAGCCAATATATTATGAACATTCCATTCAAAAAAAGGAGTAAAGGAGTAAAGGACAATTTTTTATAGAATGATAAACACATTTCAGCTAGTACATGTTAAAATGAGGTATTCATACAAGACAACAGATATAATATGCATATGCATGGCACAAGTGCATGTCCTACTACTTAACTTCAACACATTGTGCTGAAACAACAATATCATTATACTACAACAGCCATCCATTCAACACGCAAGACCTAACATTACTAGCCAGAGCACACAAACTATCAGCACACGAAGACGAACCACGAATGGAATCGGAGAACTCACATGAAGACGATGAAGGCGCTAGGAGGGTGCTTGGCCTTGCTCTTCTTCACCGCGAGCCTGCGCCGCCACAACAGAAACAACATCAGCAAACCAAACAGAATCAAAATCCAACGCGAAACAGCAGCAGCCACCAAGGGAACGAAACAAGATGGGAGACGAGCAAGGGGTCGGGTCGGGGCATGAATGTGTAAATGCATGAATGGTTCTTCAGATCAACTTCAAAGCTAGCAGCAAGCATGTTTAAACAACTTAGCAACATTAGTAAACAACTTAGCAAGCATGTTTAAACAAAAAAAGACACTATGTCAAAATGAGAGTCTTTGATCTTAATAGCACAGAGCAATCACATATAGTCTACTATTAGTAGTAAACCTTGAGTGCAATTGTAGATGTTTTGCTGGTTATACTTTATTAAACTGAGACAATTATTGTAGGTGAAAGCAATGCTCCTTGTATATCATCACTGTAACATCAAACTATTCTGAATGTAACAGAGGAAGCACAACCCAATCATGTGCAGTCAATTCAAAATAGAAGGGAACAGATGATTATTAACAGGGTACAAATGTCACACACGAAATGAAAAATTGATGAGCCAAATGATGATTAGTTAATTTAACTTGAAAGGAAGCCCACTGTTTCCCTACTCTATCTATCCATGATTTATTTTTCTAAAGCAAGCATCATCAAAGAGTACACTCACAGTCTGTCATGATTTGTCCCGAGAAATTTATTGCAGAAATATCATTTGGCATGCTCAATCAGCTGACTTGAAGTAACTTGGTCAACTACAATCATGTACAACACCAAGCTGCTCCAGGCTGGCCAGTTGACTGATACTACCGGATAAGCAATGCAAACTACTACCAAAACAAGAACCAGATATGGCAGGCAAAGTACCAGCATTTTACTCATAGCATGCAAAGTATCAATATTCTGTTCTTATCAGCTTATTCTTATGCCTAAAGCAAGGAAATCTCAATTTACTCATAGCATTACTCTTGCTCATAGCATTTTACTCATACAAGAGAAGTCTAAAAAAGACTACATCAGTACCTAACTAATGCTGCAAATTATATTAACTAACTAATACAACAGTATCTAACTAATTATATTAGCTAACTCTTGCAAAAATGGAGCTGGTTCTCTCTAGGATTACTAGTCAGCTCACACTTTAAACATAACATTTGTTCATCTTATATAACAAAAGAACTTAGAAATGTCGATCTACTACTCCAGAAATGCAATATGTAAACCCAGCTGGAATTGATAACTACAAGCTACAACAGCTCAAAGTGGCAGTAGCTAAAACGCAAGCATTGTTCAAAGACAAACAACAAGAATCCTCGTAATGGATTGAACTCAATGCTCAGCAGCAGGTGGTGCTTGCCTCCAGGTACCCCATGCCCTCGCCCGTTGGCAGCTGGTTCTTCCTCACCTATAACAATACACAAGCAGTCAAGCACGCCATGAATCAAACTGTGAGTCAACAGATCAGGGCAGAATCAATAGCCTAGTGTTCATGCATAAATAAATTATAAAATTATCAATGCTGCTTCATTGAAACTGAGAAGCAGAAAGTAGAGTACAAAATAGTAACCAAAACAGTTACGTATATCCCTAAGTAATGCTATATGTTAAAAAACTATCAAACAAGACCTGTTCGGCTATTCCATTGTTTTCCAATTGGTTTCAACGAAGTGCTGTGAAACATGTATGTGTCTTAACATAACTCCTAAGAAATGTTCACAAGCTGAATTAACTATGCGATTATGTATCAATCACCCAAATCCACCACTTACAGCCATATCAGCATCTGGTTGATGATTGCAGTAGTTGTGTGGGCATTTGGTATGTTCATCCTAGTAGTTGAACACTAATCATTTCCACACAAGTAATTTACTAGACCGGTAGCACTAGTACTAGCTCACATCTCAAAAGCAAACTGCTGGAATTATTGTCGGTGTCTCTGGTTGTTTATTCAACGTTGATCACTAGCCAGGCTTCGTACACGCAGATCACGGCGTGAAAATAGAGGACGAAGAAGGGGAACGAGGCACGGGTGGAACAGAGATAGGGGGAGGGGGAGGAGCTCACCCCAGTCCTCCATCGTGGGTGGAAGTCGTCGAGATCTGAAAGGCTGGCGGTTGTCGCCATGTCTGGCTTCCTCATGTGCTGCGTGCGAGGTTGCCATGGCATCGGGCTTGTCCATGGCGTCCTCCTTGACCAGACGATCTGCAAAAAAACTGCACAAACGCAATGAGATTCGAGCAAGATGAAGAAATCTAGAAGGAGGAGGAGAAGAAACGGGGGAGTCCATACCAGATCTCACCTGCATGCGCCACCTGTGAGGTGGCCATGGCGTTGATCTAGGGTTTCGGCATGGAGAGAAGGAGGGGAGCAGTTGCGCGAGGGGAACGAGCCGCCGGAGACCCGATGATCCCGTTGACGTCGTCGCCGTCCTGATTGCCAGAGGCCCGTGGACGGCGTGAAGCACGCACACGCGCGCCGGCAAGAAAGCCGACCGCGACGCCATGGCCGTGCCTGGACTGGTGGATCTGGGGGTGAAGGCTAGGGGAGAGGGTCCGTGGCGGAGACAAGGTCGGCGGTGGTGGGTGGGGGTGGCGGCGGTGGGAATCGCGGGAGGGGGCTCGCTCTCTCTCGATCTGGACTGGATCGGGATCGGTTCGGTGGGTGGGATCGGGAGGGGAGGGGAGGGGAGAGGGGATCGCGCGCCACGGGAGGAGGCCAGGGACGGGGAGGAAAGGAGGCCAGGGACAGGGAGGAGGTGGCGGCAGCGACGAGACGACGAGGGAGGAGGAGTACGATGGGAGGAGACAGGCGGCGGCGGGGGAAAAGGGAGCGGGAGCGGCAGCGGCGACGGGGATAAGTGAGCTAGGGTTTTCGTGGGTGGATGAGGATGAGAGGGAGGGGGAGAGCGACGAGAGGGGTGTGTGGGCTGCCGTTGGATCCGGGCGCATCCGACGGTGCTAATCCATGATCCGCGTGAGATGGTTTTGGACCAATCAAAACGCAGCACCCCTTTGATGATTTTAAGACCATTTAAATTGGTCATAATCGATTGAAAATAAGGTGTTAAAACATGTCTGTTATTTGACGGCCTAGAAAATTTATGAAAACAAATAGAAATCAAAAAACTTTGCATTGTGTCACCAAGTGTGACCTACTTTTCAGTAAGAATAACAAACTTTGAATAATGTAAATATCATAAAAAAGTGTTCTCAGAAATAAGTTTTCTGTAAGAGAATTATTTTTCGAGTGCCCAAAATGATTTTTTTTATGAAGAACCTAGCAAATATTTTTTTGTAAATTTGGGCAACATCAATTTTATAAAATCTTAATGTTCAGTTGACCAAATGTTGCCTAAGGAAGTTTTCATTTTCTTTGGACGAAAATTTCATTTTCCATTTTTCGAGTGCCCAAAATGAGTTTTTTTGTGAAGGACCTACCATATATTTGTTGCAAAATTGTACCTAATCAATTTTCTAAAATACTAGGACATATTTAATGCACAATTGACCAAATGTTTGGGTGTAAAAAGTTTAAATCCACCTCTCGTGAAAAAGACAAATTTCCGCCGATTCAGTTGGAAGCGGGTCAAATTTGAACTGCAGTTGCCTCATAGTTTGCTATTTATTTTTTTCCAAAAATCATTTCTAGGTACATAAGTATCTTTTTAATCAGAGAAACACCAAAAAAATTCCAAGATTCAACCACTAGCTAGGAACGGTCATTCCCGCCGTTTTGACCGCATTTTGAAACGGGCATAAAAAATTAAAAAAAAATCAAAAAATTGGGAAACCTTCGCATTGTGTCATCATATGTGGCCAAGTTCCTAGTAAAAATAACAAACTTGTAATACGGCAATTATTTTAAAAAAGTGTTCTCAGAAACGAGCTATCATGTGTGGAGATCAATGGCTTTCAAGCCAAATGATCAATCTTATGGCCACATTCATGGCATAGTTTGTTCAAATGATCTCATATTGTGCACAAGAGTGCATATTGGAAAGGCAAACAATGTTGCCAAAGGAAGTTTTCATTTTCTTTGGACAAAAAAACCATTTTCCATTTTTCGAGTGCCCGAAAGGAGGTTTTTTTGTGAAGGAACTACCAAATAATTGTTGCAAAATTGGACCAAATCATTTTTATAAAATACTAGGCCATATTTAATGCAAATTGACAAAATGGTTGGGTGTAAAATTTTTTGATCCACCTCTCGTGAAAAAGACAAATTTCCGCCGATTCAGTTGGAAGCGGGTCAAATTTGAACTGCAGCTGCCTCATAGTTTGCTATTTATTTTTCCAAAAATCATTTCTAGGTACACAAGTATCTTTTTAATCAGAGAAACACCAAAAAATTCCAAGATTCAACCACTAGCTAGGAACGGTCATTCCCGCCGTTTTGACCGCATTTTGAAACGGGCATAAAAATTCAAAAAAAATCAAAAAATTGGGAAACCTTCGCATTGTGTCATCATATGTGGCCAAGTTCCTAGGAAAAATAACAAACTTGTAATACAGCAATTATTTTAAAAAGTGTTCTCAGAAACGAGCTATCATGTGTGGAGATCAATGGCTTTCAAGCCAAATGATCAATCTTATGGCCACATTCATGGCATAGTTTGTTCAAATGATCTCATATTGTGCACAAGAGTGCATATTGGAATGGCAAACAATGTTGCTTAAGGAAGTTTTCATTTTCGTTGGACGAAAAAACCATTTTCCATTTTTCGAGTGCCCAAAAGGAGGTTTTTTTGTGAAGGAACTACCAAATAATTGTTGCAAAATTGGACCAAATCATTTTTATAAAATACTAGGACATATTTAATGCACAATTGACAAAATAGTTGGGTGTAAAATGTTTTGAACCACCTCTCGTGAAAAAGACAAATTTCCGCCAATTCAGTTGGAAGCAGGTCAAATTTGAACTGCAGCTGCCTCATAGTTTGCTATTTATTTTTTCCAAAAATCATTTCTAGTTACATAAGGACCTATTTGATCATAAATACATAGTTTGGTGGCGATACGTTGAGGTTTAGGCGGTGGCCGAGGGCCCCGACTCTAGAGCGCGTAAACTCGCATGCCCGTCGCGTGGTCACCGTGTGACCGTAAT